>NW_014577099.1:641210-643155 GCF_000485595.1 Priapulus caudatus | reverse complement strand
AGCATTAGATAGATAGATAGATAGACTAGATAGATAGATAGATAGAATAGATACTGATAGATAGAGTAGATAGATAGCAGTAGCCAGTAGATAGCATAGATAGATAGATGAGATAGATCGATAGATAGATCGATAGATAGAAGACTAGATAGATAGATACATAGATAAGTAGCATAGATAGATAGATAGATAGATAGATAGATACCATAGATAGAGAAAAATAAATAATAAATAGATAGATAGATAGATCGCATAGATAAATTGATGATAGATTAGATAGATAGATAGATAGATAGATAGATAGATAGCATAAAGGATAGATAGATAAGATGTAATAGATAGATAGATAGGCTAGATAGCATAGAATAGATAGAATAGCATAGCATGAGATAGATAGATAGATAGATTAGATAGATACCATGAGATAGATAGCATAGCATGAATAGATAGATAGATAGCATAGATAGATAGATAGATAGATAGATAGATAGAGAGCTTTAGATAGATAGCAGTAGATAGATAGATAGCATAGCATAGATAGATAGCATAGATAAGAATAGAGAGATAGACTAGATAAATAGAAAATAGATAAATACGATAGATAGATAGATCGCATAGATAAATGATTGATAGTAGATAGATAGCATAGCATAGCATAGATAGAATAGATAGATAGATAGATAGATAGATAGATAGATAGATAGATAGATAGATAGATAGATAGATAGATAGATAGATAGATAGATAGATAGATAGATAGATAGATAGATATGGCGAGAATAGGCATTACAGTGTGCGATATCTATAGCTATATGATAAACTGTTGTCACCAGATTTTTAGCATAGCACACGCGTGACACTGAACACCGATAAACATGGCCATACATTAAAATGAAAACATAAGAATGCTAAAACACCGTATGGTTCTTCATGACAAATCTTCTAGGCTATGGATACAGCTAACGATTCGGTATAACACACAGCACTTTGCACGTAGGCTATAACTCCTCATATGGCTATCCCACCGAGGACCATTCAGGCTGAACAGTTCATTAGCACAACCCATAAAAACTGTGGCCATTTAATATATGTTTAAACATTGCTCTCGGATGCCTCGCCGGTCTTTACACGAGAAAAGTATCCACGAGAAGATTTGTTCTTTCATACAACATATTTTTCAGAACTACCTACACAACATATGGCCTAATAAGCCCAAGTGCTCAGATATATTTCATCCGACCGGACTTGCTCGGCTCGAATTCCACACGAACAATTGTCGGAATCATACTGATGGTTCAATGTGATATATCGCAGCATTGGCGGCTAGATTTTCCACCACTCCTTAGCGCCGCGATACAATGACTGGATGGATGTGAAAGCCGGTGATAAGAAATAATTAATGGTGACCTTAATTAGCGACTGATGGAATGCGATGAGCACAGTATGGGTGCGGAATAATCAATCTATTTCCATGTGGATGCTGGAGACCATCAAACTCGATGATGTGATGTCGGACGGCCTTGGTTTCGCGCCAGTAAACACTGTATTTGCAGTGAATAAGGAAGCCGCTGGAGCGAACACGGCACGCAAATATAACCCCCCATATAAATTCTCGTATTATTGCACCGACCGGACATATCGTGCTATTTACTTACGTCACGCTGAGGGCGCAGCGATATTTCATAACATTTTACGATAAACGTTGTCCTTATATTTACATTGAATTATTATCGGTGGAATCGAGCGAAATATTTGATCAACATTTAACGGCAGTGTCTACTGCGATACAAATGTAACGTACGTTTTATTTGCAAAGCTATTTTATCGCGGCGTTGTTTTCGTTGTACACAGATACACGCACACACATGCGCACGCACCACGCACACACACACACACACACACACACACACACACACACACACACACACACACACACACACACACA
>NW_014577099.1:635403-641200 GCF_000485595.1 Priapulus caudatus | reverse complement strand
TCAGCCGGCTGCTGCTGACTGAGCGGCGAGCGAGCATACATGTTCGCTGGCGTATATCGTGGGTTATTCGTGTGTTCGTGAGTCGTATGGCGTATGGCGTATGTCGCTGGCGGAGGTATGCTCTCTCCGTGAGTGCCCTCTGTCTAGTTTTAGTTAGTGTGTGTATGCGTGTGTGTGTGTGTGTGTGTGTGCGTGTACGCGTGTCATATGCGTGTTCGTATGTGTGAGCGCGTGTCATATGCGTGTGCGTATGCGTGTGCGTGTGTGTGTGCGCGTGTCATATGCATGTGCGTATGCGTGTGCATGGATGTAAGATGATCAGGAGCAGGATAATAAAATATTATCTATATTAAAAATAATAAGTGAAAATGGAAATTATGAATAAAATAAATAAAAGTGTTACCTAATGTATGCATTAGTTCGTTATTTATTTATTTATTCATGGATATGTGCTAGCTTGCTCGTGTGCGGTGCTCGGCGTCTCAAATAGATTTACATTCGATTCTAAATTTGTTGATCTGGGGGTGCTTAATATACACGCCGCCATGGCAGATTTATACACTTCGCTATAAATAACCGGCAATTACGCGAAAAAAAATACATGTTCAGACGGTAGCACTTTACATAATCGCACTACTTAACGAGATTCAATAAGCAGTCATGAGAGCTTCATGTTCCCCTATGTGGCTGTTATAGAGCACGCAGGCACTATAATTCTCTTACAGCAATACGGCACATAAACGATAACTCGATACGTTTTCGAAAATAACGAAAGAGTGGATTAAACTGTCCCATAGTTAGACCTCATATAGCCACTTATAGGATTTCGGATTTTACTTATTGCCCATTACGGAACAATGCGGATCATATTGTTGATCATTTTCCAAGATTTATGGAATAATTTCCTGTGCTTCATGTTTTAAGTAAACGAAGAATACTTGATTGATGACATCGCGTAATAATCTCATAAACCTATAAATTGTGCCGAAGTGAAGCGACGGCGTGCCGTGAATCGGTCAATGCGGCTGCTCGCACAAATATTGCAGCAAAGCGCGCTCGTTGCTGTAATGACATCGTCACCGTTTTACCCGCGGTCGTCAACGACAACGACGACGATGACGACAAGGACGATGACGACAATGGTGAAAAGATGACTCCACAAGAAGGCACAAAAGCGAAAACTACGACGATGGAAAATTAAGATGACGATGACACTGAAAACGACGACGACGACGACGACGACGACGACGACGACGACGACGACGACGACGACGATGACGATGACGACGACGATGACGATGACGACGACAAATACAAAGACGACGACGACTATACAACGATGACAGTGACGATAATGACTATACTGAGAATCGTCTTGAGGAGAGAGTGTACTAAGAATGGATCGAGAAAGGGATATAGAGAAAGAAAGTGAATAGAGCGCGGGGGGAGAGTGCGCGATAGTGGGAGGGTGAGGAGGGGCGACAAACAGCCTCAGATAGCAATAGAGGGAAGGAGAAAGAGAGAAGCACAAATGCTCAAAGAGAGTGAGAGTCAGAGCGATATAAAGAGGGGGAGACATATGAGACATATATACGGGGAGATGATATAAGAACAAGGGACAGGGCGCACTCGAAATGCCTGTGGAAATCTTTTATGTATATGGGAAAAGATATTTATATAGACGGAAACAAGAACATGTGTGCTTTTATTCCTCTACCTTATTTTCCTATTCCAATGGAATAACTATGGGTGTTCTTATACTTATAGTACACCGTATGAAGAGGAGAATGTTTTGACGTCTGCAAGTTTTGTATATAAATTTGCTCTTAGATTTTGGTGATTAGCCCTGATTAATGTTTCCACGTATGAAGTTAGTTATATTTCTGAAGATACCAGTATACATTATCCTGTCCGGCTGTCTGCAAATGTTTTGCGTGCGCCACCATTAAGCGAATTCCACAGAATAGCAACATCATAAACCTACATGTATCTTTTAACTATAAAACTCACTCAACAAATTTTGCAGCCAATGCCGAACCCCAAACAGTAACATACCCGTTTGAGCATTAGTTATTCAAATTACCGAAATAGCTTTAACAAACTTGATATTTTATGGCGAAAGAGTAAGAATGAACATATTCTTTGATAACAATACTCCCGATGATACAAATGGTGTCACTGACACTGTGGAAACAGCGCCGCTAGGAGTTTACAGAAAGGTTGGTGTAATGCTGGAAAGGTCAGTGACAAATGTAATACTGCGACAGAGGTCACCCCCAAATTAGATCAATAGTATAAGGCAGGCACCACGAAACCAAGATATCTTCTGATGATTATTTATGCCTAAATTAGAGGGAGTCGGTGAAATATTGCATGTAAAGATGTTTACAAAATATAATATCAGAAGTATATTAAGTTGTTGTTTACCACACGTCATTATCTTAATATTCTCCTGATAATAATCCTGGTTTGAGGGAAGGTATAGCAGGAGCTGCTTGCATGCGCGCGTGTGTGAACCACCATGGTGTTTAGACGCTCTACCAATATCGGCGGCTATTGTTGGAATAACTGCAGTATCCCATCGTCATAGTTTTCGCATGAGAAACTCAGCTTCGACGATTCCGGGGCTAGAATCTCACTAGAGTTTCCTATCCATCGCCGCTTGAATTGAAAACTGCGTCATGAATGATATCGCTTGCCTATTTTTAATACCTTTAGCCGTAAAAATCATTATTTTGTTTTTTATAATCGGTTTGCTATCTCCTTCATATGCATGCATTATCAGATGTATCAAAATGCACACTGTTGAATACAAATACTAAAGTGAAAGCAAATACGAAATTTTGTAAAAAAAATATTTTAAAAATACATGAAATACAAAATAAGATTATAAAACAGCAGGCTGATTGCAAGTATTTATCACACGGATGACGCTGGTAGAAGCAGATAGGAGCTAGAAACTATTAGTTTCCTGATTGGCATTGTAAAGATGCCTTTGGCAAACCTGTAAATATCCATCCTCACTGTATGTAAACACGCCTGTAATCCTGCATCTAAACTACCGATTTCTTTGCAGACTATAGAACACGACACAACGCAGCTTGGACATTAAGATTTTATCCTTATATACTTGCGACTGAAGCATAAAGATTTAAGGTTGCGTGGTTAATGTGAGACTAGACTGTAGTCGACCAAAACTTTAGTTTACTATATACGTTTATCGTTACTTTCATCCGAAGGAGTTATTGGTAAAGCCATATATTCGCAGGAGTTGTTTGACGATACCAATATCATAATACTCCTACTAGATACGATATTCAAATACCATAATGTGCCTATGCGCCTACATTCACGTTCCACTGATAATGGCAAGCGTAGCGACGTTAGTCAAAACACCGTAATATGTATGAAGCCATGGCTACATAAGCATGCTATACGTCCGTAATGAATCGAAACCATCGTAATCACAGAAGCATCTTGTTATCACCCGCATCCCGCCGTATTAACCAGATATATTCGAGTGCGCTGCCATCTAACATGCATGCCATTCCGAATGGAAATATAGATTGATTATTTCGAGAGCATGTAGTGTTTATCACTGGTAATTATTAAGGTCATCATCAATTATTTCTTATCTTGATCGTGACATTCCGTTAACAGGCATAGCCAGATGCAACCCATGCGTCTTCTAAACACAGAACCCCACACGTAATATTGCTTAACACATTTACGTAGTATACTGGAAGCTCTCACGCCTCTCGCCCCCTCTCTCTCCATTCCCATCTCCATCTCTCTTTCTCCCTCCCTTTCTTCCTCCCTCCCAATTCCCCTCTCTCTCTCTCTCTCTCTTCTTCTCTCTCTCTCTCTCTCTCTCTCTCTCTCTCTCTCTCTCGCTCTCTCTCTCTCTCTGCCTGTCTCTCTCTATTTCCCTCCTCCACTCCTTTGCCTCTCTTTTCCCATTTTCTCTCTCCACCGCGCTCTCTCTCTATCTCTCTCACGCACGTTCTCGCTCTTTATCTTCCGCCCTACACCCCCAAAACATTAGCTAGTAAACGTTCAAGCAGCTTACATTTTGCACCACGTAGCGCCCTCTGGTGTTTCGGCAGAGAATACTGCAACAAAGGAGCTAGATATCTAGTTCCATAGAAATAGATATATTCCTATATATATGTAGTTAGATACATACTTACATATGGGTTTATACCTAAGATAATCGATATACATTTACTTATGTCTCTAGCGCCATTACTGCAACATTGCGTAATTTTATCCTTTTTATAACCATGTGCTGCCATCTGTTGGCCGCTACCGTTTAATTTATGGTAGCTACCCAATACATTATTAGTCACGTTATGAAGTTAATATTGTAAACTACAAAGCATATACAGTACATACGTTGTAATGAAACTGAATATTGATTTATTTGGTGGAATTAAAGACCTCAACGTTTAACGTTTTCATTCCAATGTTCACTTATGAGTACGTTTATGAAATTAAGCGTGAACTGTTTGTGCAAGCAAATAAAATTTGTGCCCTATAAAAAAATCAATTGGTACTTTTGTCAAGGAAACTACTAATACGGAAGACTTGTCAGATGCATGTTTGAATTCAGTACAAATTGTTTGTCGAAATATTATTGTAACTCGATTAATTATTTAAAATTACCTAGACGGCAAAAAAGGGAACTCGCACGGTTGACTAATCATGATGAGGTTGATTGTCTTCGATTAGCATTTATATAATTCTTAGTTATTAAAAACAATCCGATGGTATTTACTATAGTATACAAGAGCGGGAAGAAAATAGTAGTATGAACGCCATAAAACGCATAATGGAAAATTGAAACAGCTGTCAACGGTGAAATAAATGCACGCTTGTTTAGCGATTCATTAAAAAAAAGAGAAGATATTTACCTATACATGTATTGCATATGGCATATACTAGTATCGCATATCCTCTGAATATAGAAAGAGAAAATTATTAGCCTACGTACTATATATATATATATATACTACCTATATATCTATTTTTACAGTTATAGTTATAGTACTGCAATGCATGAACACTGCGCCGCATTTCCTTATACCGCAGTCGTGTCTAACCGCATGGCATTAGGCCACCGTCATATACAATACTATACATGTGGCCTTGGGCCCCCATCATAAACTATTCTATTATTACAATACTATATAGGTGGCCTTAGGCCCCCGTCATACAAATACTATATATGTGGCCTTGGGCCCCCATCATAAACTATTCTATTATTACAATACTATATAGGTGGCCTTAGGCTGCCGCCATACAAACACTATATATGTGGCCTTGGGCCTCCATCATACACTATTATTACAATTCTATATAGGTGGCCTTAGGCCCCGTCATACAAATACTATATATGTGGCTTTGGGTCCCCATCATACACTATTCTATTATTACAATACTATATAAGAAGCCTTAGTCCCCGTCATACAAATACTATATATATGTGGGCTTGGGCCCCCAGCATACACTATTATTACAATTCTATATAGGTGGCTTTAGGCCCCCGTCATATACAATACTATATATGTGGCTTTGGGTCCCCATCATACACTACTCTATTATTACAATACTATATAGGTGGCATTAGGCCCCCGTCATACAAATACAATATATGTGGCCTTGGGCCCCCATCATAAACTATTCTATTATTACAATACTATATAGGTGGCCTTAGGCCCCCGTCATACAAATACTATATATATGTGGCTTTGGGCCCCCATCATAAACTACTCTATTATTACAATACTATATAGGT
>NW_014577099.1:627207-635393 GCF_000485595.1 Priapulus caudatus | reverse complement strand
ATAGGTGGCCTTAGGCCCCGTCATACAAATACTATATTTGTGGCTTTGGGTCCCCATCATACACTATTATTAACAATCTATATAGGTGGCCTTAGGCCCCGTCATACAAATACTATATATGTGGGCTTTGGGTCCGCCATCAACACTAATTCTATTTATTACAATACTATATTAAGAGGCCTTTAAAGCCCCGTCTATCAAATGACTATATATGTGTGGGCTTGGCGCTCCAGCATACACTATATTACAAATTCTATATGGGTGCCTTAGCCCCGTCTATACAAACACTATATATGTGTCTTGGGCCCCCATACATCTAATTCTATTATTACAATACTATATATGGTGGCCTTAGCCCCGTCATACAAATACGATATATGTTGGCCTTGGCCCCGCATCATACACTATTATACAATTCTGATATAATGTGGCATTGGGCCCCCATCATTACACTATTCTATTATTACAATACTATATAGGTGGCCTTACCCGTCATACAAATGCTGATAGTATTAGCGTCTGGCCCCCCACATACACTATTATTAACAATAACTATACTCGTGGCCTTAGCCGCGTCATACAAATACTATGTGTGGCGTTGGCCCCCTCATACAATATTCTCCTATTACATACTATATAGGTGGTCTTAGGCCTCGTCTACAAATACTATATATGTGAGCTTGGCCCCAGCATATACCCTATTATTACAATACTATATAGGTGGCGCTTAAGCCCGTCATGACAAATATAACGCCAGCAACAACTATAACGTGCTACTAATACTTACGCGAGTTCTCAGTCTGCACTGGCCGCTTGTCTTGTTTTTTCCTCCTTTAATGCTATATCTATACCTATATCTATATGGGTAATACAATCGGCATCATACCGATGGTAACTTGTTTTCAGGCATTACTAATATACATAAACAAAAAGAACTTTCGGGTCGCGGAGGGTAGGTATTGTCGGAGTGAGCTGACGGGGGCTGGAGCGCACCGGCGGAAGAGAAGGTGGCCTAAAGCCACACTTGGATGTGATATCTGTCGCCTGCGCTGCGCATAACCAGTCCAGTACACAATCTGGCTACGTTAGTGTGTTAGCGCATGCGGCAATATCTACTCAGAGGAGATATATTTTTGTATGATATGCATTTAAATAGTTAGGGGCTATTCCGGCATAGTTCTTCTACATAACCTTTTATCGGTGACACTGTGTTTATAATTAGGGAGCGGCCCTAGCATGTAAGGGTACAAACCCTATTTAATCCTGCGCGTTCTTCCCCTTGCCTCCCCTGTCCTCGCTTCAGCCTCCTCTTTCTTCTAGCGCCGCGGCGCGCGGCGGGCGCGCCGCCGACGCCCCGCGCCCCGGCGCCGCCGCCCCGCCGCCTCGCCTAGCTATCTTCCGCTGCGCCTTTCCTCAGTCTCCCATCCCCTCTCGCCCTCGCAAGGCAAACTATATGATGAAGTTTTTCTCAGACGCCACTGCACGCCTAACACGGTGCGCGCGCATGAGCAATATCTCCCGAGAGAAATCGTATTTTGCAACGATTATGCATTTAAAATGAAGAGGAGTTATCCTAGCATAGATTTATGTGATAACATTCCACCAGTAGACATCATTTAAGAAATAGGATGAAGACCTTTCATGTAATGTTCTCGCTGCGTATACTAGCCAGTACACAATCTGGCTACGTTAGTGTGTTAGCGCATGCGCAATATCTCACTAGAGGAGATATATTTTGTGATAAATATGCATTTTAAATGGTTAGGGGGTATCTCCGCATAGATTTCCCTAATAAACCTTTATCAGTAGACCTCTGTTTATAATTAGGAGAGCGCCCTAGCATGTAGGGTACAAAACACCTACTTTATGCCCTCGCGTCCTTCCCCTTGCCTCCCCTGTCCCTTGCTCAGCCTCCTTCTTCTTCTACTGCCCCAGTTATCTTCCCTACCGCATTTCCTCAGTCTCCCATCACCTCTCCCCCTCGCAAGCTATATTATGAAGTTTGCCTCAGACGGCACTGCAAGCCTAGCACGGTGCGCGCGCATGTTCAATATCGTCCGAGAGAAATCGTATTTTGCAAAGATTATGCATTTAAAATAAAGAGGAGTTATCCTAGCATAGATTTGTATGATAACATTCCATCAGTAGACATCATTTAAGAAATGGGAGGAAGGTCTTGCATGTAAGGTCCGCGCTGCGTATACCAGCCAGTACACAATCTGGCATACGTTAGTGTGTTAGCGCATGCGCAATATCTCACCAGAGGAGTTATATTTTGTGATGAATATGCATTTAAAATGGTTAGGGCGTATCTCCGCATAGATTTCCCTAATAAACTTTTATCAGTAGACCTCTGTTTATAATTAGGAGAGCGCCCTAGCATGTAGGGTACAACACACCTACTTTATGCCCCCTCCGTCCTCGCGTCCTTCCCCTTGCCTCCCCTGCCCCTCGCTCAGCCTCCTTCTCCTTCTACCGCCCCCAGCTATCTTCCCTGCCGCATTTCCTCAGTTTCCCATCCCCTCTCCCCCACAGCAAGCTATATTATGAAGTTTGCCTCAGACGGCACTTGACGCCTAACACGGTGCGCGCATGCGCAATATCTCCCGAGAGAAATCGTATTTTGCTAAGATTATGCATTTAAAATGAAGAGGAGTTATCCTAGCATAGATTCCTATAATAACATTCTATCAGTAGACATCATTTAAGAAATAGGAGGAAGACCTTGCATGTAAGGTCCCCGCTGCGTATACCAGCCAGTACACAATCTAGCTACGTTAGTATGTTAACGCATGCGCAATATCTCATCAGAGGAGTTATATTTTGTGATGAATATGCATTTCAAATGGTTAGGGGTATCTCCAAATAGATATCCCTTATAAACTTTTATCAGTAGACCTCTGTTTAAAATTAGGAGAGCGCCTTAGCATGTAGGGTACATAACACCTACTTTATGCCCTCGCGTCCTTCCCCTTGCCTCTGCTGTCCCCCTCAGCAAGCCATATTATGAAGTTTGCCTCAGACGCCACTGCACGCCTAACATGGTGCGCGCGCATGCGCAATATCTCCCGAGAGAAATCGTATTTTGCAAAGATTATGCGTTTAAAATAAAGAGGAGTTATCCTAGCATAGATTCATGTGATAACATGCTACCAGACTACCAGTATATATCATTTAAGAAATAGGAGGAAGACTTTGCATGTAATGTCCTCGCTGCCTATACCTGCCAGTACACAATCTGGCTACGTTAGTGTGTTAACGCATGCGCAATATCTCACCAAAGGAGTTATATTTTGTGATGAAAATGCATTTAAATTGGTTAGGGCGTATCTCCGCATAGATTTCCTTAATAAACTTTTATCAGTAGACCTCTGTTTATAATTAGGAAAGCGCTCTAGCATGTAGGGTACAAAACACCTACTATATGACCTCGCGTCCTTCCCCTTGCCTCCCCTGTCCTTCGCTCAGCCTCCTTTTTCTTCTACCGCCCCCAGCTATCTTTCCTGCCGGCTTTCCTCAGTCTCCTATCTTCTCTCCCCATCAGGAAGTTATATTATGAAGTTAGCCTGAGACGGCACTGGACGCCTAACGCGGTGCTCGCGCATGCGCAATATCTCCCGAGAGAAATCGTATTTTGCAAAGATTATGCATTTAAAATGAAGAGGAGTTATCCTAGCATAGATTTTCATACACTATTATTACAATACTATATAGGTGGCCTTAGGCCCCCGTCATACAAATACTATGTGTGGCGTTGGGCCCCCATCATACAATATTCTACTATTACAATACTATATAGGTGGTCTTAGGCCTCCGTCATACAAATACTATATATGTGAGCTTGGGCCCCCAGCATATACACTATTATTACAATACTATATAGGTGGCCTTAAGCCCCGTCATACAAATATAACGCCAGCAACACTATAACGTGCTACTAATAGCTTACCGAGTTCTCAGTCTGCACTGGCGCTTGTCTTGTTTTTTCCTATTTAATGCTATATCTATACCTATATCTATATGGGTAATACAATCGGCATATACCATGGTAACTTGTTTCAGCATTACTAAAATACATAAACAAAAAGAACTATTTCGGTCGCGGAAGGGTTATTGTCGGAGTGAGCTGACGGGGGCTGGAGGCCACCGGCGGAAGACGAGGTGGCCTAAAGCCACACTTGGATGTGGATATCTGTCGCCTGCGCTGCGCATACCAGCCAGTACACAATCTGGCTACGTTAGTGTGTTAGCGCATGCGCAATATCTCACTAGAGGAGATATATTTTGTAATGAATATGCATTTAAAATAGTTAGGGGGTATCTCCGCATAGATTTCTTTAATAAACCTTTATCAGTAGACCTCTGTTTATAATTAGGAGAGCGCCCTAGCATGTAGGGTACAAAACACCTACTTTATGCCTGCGCGTCCTTCCCCTTGCCTCCCCTGTCCCTCGCTCAGCCTCCTTCTTCTACCGCTCCTAGCTATCTTCCCTGCCGCCTTTCCTCAGTCTCCCATCCCCTCTCCCCCTCGCAAGCTTTATTATGAAGTTTGCCTCAGACGCCACTGCACGCCTAACACGGTGCGCGCGCATGAGCAATATCTCCCGAGAGAAATCGTATTTTGCAAAGATTATGCATTTAAAATGAAGAGGGGTTATCCTAGCATAGGTTTATGTGATAACATTCCACCAGTAGATATCATTTAAGAAATAGGATGAAGACCTTTCATGTAATGTTCCCGCTGCGTATACCTGCCAGTACACAATCTGGCTACGTTATGTGTTAGCGCATGCGCAATATCTCACCAGAGGAGTTATATTTTGTGATGAATATGCATTTTAAATGGTTAGGGGGTATCAACGCATAGATTTCCCTAATAAACCTTTATCAGTAGACCTCTGTTTATAATTAGGAGAGCGCCCTAGCATGTAGGGTACAAAACACCTACTTTATGCCCTCGCGTCCTTCCCCTTGCCTCCCCTGTCCCTTGCTCAGCCTCCTTCTTCTTCTACCGCCCCCAGTTATCTTCCCTACCGCATTTCCTCAGTCTCCCACCCCCTCTCCCCCTTAGCAAGCTATATTATGAAGTTTGCCTCAGACGGCACTGCAAGCCTAGCACGGTGCGCGCGCATGCTCAATATCTTCCGAGAGAAATCGTATTTTGCAAAGATTATGCATTTAAAATGAAGAGGAGTTATCCTAGCATAGATTTGTATGATAACATTCCATCAGGAGACATCATTTAAGAAATAGGAGGAAGGTCTTGCATGTAAGGTCCGCGCTGCGTATACCAGCCAGTACACAATCTGGCATACGTTAGTGTGTTAGCGCATGCGCAATATCTCACCAGAGGAGTTATATTTTGTGATGAATATGCATTTAAAATGGTTAGGGCGTATCTCCGCATAGATTTCCCTAATAAACTTTTATCAGTAGACCTCTGTTTATAATTAGGAGAGCGCCCTAGCATGTAGGGTACAAATCACCTACTTTATGCCCTCGCGTCCTTCCCCTTGCCTCCCCTGTCCCTCGCTCAGCCTCCTTCTTTTTCTACCGACCCAGCTATCTTCCCTGCCGCCTTTCCTCAGTCTCCCATCCCCTCTCCCCTCGCAAGCTATGTTATGATGTTTGCCTCAGACGCCACGGCACGCCTAACACGGTGCGCGCGCATGCGCAATATCTCCCGAGAGAAATCGTATTTTGCAAAGATTATGCATTTAAAATTAGGAAGAGTTATTCTAGCATAGATTAATGCGATAACATTTTATCAGTAGACATCATTTAAGAAATAGGATGAAGACCATGCATGTAAGTTCCCCGCTGCCTATACCAGCCCGTACACAGTCTGGCTACGTTAGTGTGTTAGCGCATGCGCAATATCTCACCAGAGGAGTTATATTTTGTGATGAATATGCATTTAAAATGGTTAGGGGTATCTCCGCATAGATATCCGTTATAAACTTTTATCAGTAGACCTCTGTTTATAATTAGGAGAGCACCTTAGCATGTAGGGTACAAAACACGTACTTTATGCCCTCGCGTCCTTCCCCTTGCCTCCCCTGTCCCTCGCTCAGCCTCATTCTTCTTCTACCGCCCCCAGCTACCTTCCCTGTCGCCTTTCCTCAGTCTCTCATCCCCTCTTCCCCGCAGCAAACTATATGATGAAGTTTTCTTCAGACGGTACTGCACGCTTAACACGGTGCCCGCGCATGCGCAATATCTCCCGAGAGAAATCGTATTTTACAAAGATTATGCATTTAAAATGAAGAGGAGTTATCCTAGCATAGGTTTATATGATAACATTTCATCAGTAGACATCATTTAAGAAATAGGAGGAAGATTTTGCATGTAATGTCACCGCTGCGTATACCAGCCAGTACATAATCTGGCTACGGTAGTGTGTTAGCGCATGCGCAATATCTCACTAGAGAAGATATATTTTGTGATGAATATGCATTTTAAATGGTTAGGGGGTATCTCCGCATAGATTTCCCTAATAACCCTTTATCAGTAGACCTCTGTTTATAATCTTTATCAGTAGACCTCTGTTTATAATTAGGCGAGCGCCCTAGCATGTAGGGTACAAAACACCTACTTTATGCCCTCGCGTCCTTCCCCTTGCCGCCCCTGTCCCTCGCTCAGACTCCTTCTTCTTCTACCGCCCTCAGCTATCTCTCCTACCGCCTTTCCTCAGTCTTCCATCCCCTCTCCCCCGCAGCAAACTATATGATGAAGTTTTTCTCAGACGGCACTGCACACTTAACACGGTGCAAGCGCATGCGCAATATCATCCGAGAGAAATCGTATTTTGCAAATATTATGCATCTAAAATGAAGAGGAGTTATCCTAGCATAGGTGTATATGATAACATTTCATCAGTAGACATCATTTAAGAAATAAGAGGAAGACCTTGCATGTAAGTTCCCCGCTGCGTATACCAGCCCGTACACAATCTGGCTCCGTTAGTGTGTTAGCGCATGCGCAATATCTCACCAGAGGAGTTATATTTTGTGATGAATATGCATTTAAAATGGTTAAGGAGAATCTCAGCATAAATTTCCCTAAGAAACCTATATCAGTAGACCTCTGTTTATAATTAGGAGAGCGCCCTATCATGTAGGGTACAAAACACCTACTTTATGCCCTCGCGTTCTTCCCCTTGCCTCCCCTGTCCCTCGCTCAGCCTCCTTCTTCTTCTACCGCCCCCAGCTATCTTCCATGCCGACTTTCCTCAGTCTCCCATCCCCTCTCCCCCACGCAAGCTATATTATTAAGTTTGCCTCAGACGTCACTGCACGCCTAACACGGTGCGCGCGCATGCGCAATATCTCCCGAGAAAAATCGTATTTTACAAATATTATGCATTTAAAATGAATAGGAGTTATCCTAGCATAGGTTTATATGATAACATTTCATCAGTAGACATCATTTAAGTAATAGGATGAAGATTTTGCATGTAATGTCCCCGCTTCGTATATCAGCCAGTACACAATCTGGCTACGTTATGTGTTAGCGCATGCGCAATATCTCACCAGATGAGTTATATTTTGTGATGAATATGCATTTAAAATGGTTAGGAGGTATCTCAGCATAGATTTCCCTAATAAACTTTTATCGGTAGACCTCTGTTTATAATTAGGAGAGCGCCCTAGCATGTAGGGTACAAGACACCTACTTTATGCCCTCGCGTCCTTCCCCTTGCCTTCCCTGTCCTTCGCTCAGCCTCCTTCTTCTTCTACCGCCCCCAGCTACCTTCCCTGTCGTCTTTCCTCAGTCTCCCATCCCCTCTTCCATGCAGCAAACTATATGATGAAGTTTTTCTCAGACGGCACTGCACGCTTAACACGGTGCTCGCGCATGCGCAATATCTCCCGAGAGAAATCGTATTTTACAAAGATTATGCATTTAAAATGAAGAGGAGTTATCCTAGCATAGGTTTATATAATAACATTTCATCAGTAGACATCATTTAAGAAATAGGATGAAGACCTTTCATGTAATGTTCCTGATGCGTATATACCAGCCAGTACCCAATCTGGCTACGTTATGTGTTAGCGCATGCGCAATATCTCACCAGAGGAGTTATATTTTGTAATGAATATGCATTTAAAATGGTTAGGGGGTATCTCAGCATAGATTTCCCTAATAAACTTTTATCGGTAGACCTATGTTTATAATTAGGAGAG
>NW_014577099.1:624854-626982 GCF_000485595.1 Priapulus caudatus | reverse complement strand
GAGTTATATTTTGCAAAGATTATGCATTTAAAATGAAGAAGAGTTATCCTAGCATAGATTTATGTGATAACATTCCACCAGTAGACATCATTTAAGAAATAGGAGGAAGACCTTGCATGTAATGTTCCTGATGCGTATACCAGCCAGTACCCAATCTGGCTACGTTATGTGTTAGCGCCTGCGCAATATCTCACCAGAGGAGTTATATTTTGCAAAGATTATGCATTTAAAATTAAGAGGAGTTATTCTAGCATAGGTTTATATGATAACATTTCATCAGTAGACATCATTTAAGAAATAGGATGAAGACCTTTCATGTAATGTTCCTGATGCGTATACCAGCCAGTACCCAATCTGGCTACGTTATGTGTTAGCGCATGCGCAATATCTCACCAGAGGAGTTATATTTTGTAATGAATATGCATTTAAAATGAAGAAGAGTTATCCTAGCATAGATTTATGTGATAACATTCCACCAGTAGACATCATTTAAGAAATAGGAGGAAGACTTTGCATGTAATGTCACCGCTGCGTATACCAGCCAGTACACAATCTGGCTACTGTAGTGTGTTAGCGCATGCGCAATATCTCACTCGAGAAGATATATTTTGTGATGAATATGCATTTTAAATGGTTAGGGGGTATCTCCGCATAGATTTCCCTAATAAACCTTTATCAGTAGACCTCTGTTTATAATTAGGCGAGCGCCCTAGCATGTAGGGTACAAAACACCTACTTTAAGCCCTCGCGTCCTTCCCCTTGCCTCTGCTGTCCCTTGCTCAGCCTCCTTCTTCTTCTACCGCCCCCAGCTATCTTCCCTGCCGCCTTTTCTCAGTCTCCCATCCCCTCTCCCTCGCAGCAAACTATATGATGAAGTTTTCTTCAGACGGCACTGCACGCCTAACACGGTGCCCGCGCATGCGCAATATCTCCCGAGAGAAATCGTATTTTGCAAAGATTATGCATTTAAAATGAGTAGGAGTTATTCTAGCATAGATTTATGTGATAACATCCCACCAGTTACCATCATTTAAGAAATAGGATGAAGACCTTGCATGTAATGTCCCCGCGTCGTATACCAGCCAGTACACAATCTGGCTACGTTATGTGTTAGCGCATGAGCAATATCTCACCAGATGAGTTATATTTTGTGATGAATATGCATTTAAAATGGTTAGGAGGTATCTCAGCATAGATTTCCCTAATAAACTTTTATCGGTAGACCTCTGTTTATAATTAGGAGAGCGCCCTAGCATGTAGGGTACAAGACACCTACTTTATGCCCTCGCGTCCTTGCCATTTCCTTCCCTGTCCCTCGCTCAACCTCCTTCTTCTTCTACCGCCCCCAGCTATCTTCCCTACCGCCTTTCCTCAGTCTCCCATCCCCTCTACCCCTCGCAAGCTATATTATGAAGTTTCCCTCAGATGGCACTGTAAGCCTAACACGATGCCCGCGCATGCGCAATATCTCCCGAGAGAAATCGTATTTTGCAAAGATTATGCATCTAAACTGAAGAGGAGTTATCCTAGCATAGGTTTATATGATAACATTTTATCAGTAGACATCATTTAAGAAATAAGAGGAAGACCTTGCATGTAAGTTTCCCGCTGTGTATACCAGCCCGTAAACAATCTGGCTACGTTAGTGTGTTAGCGCATGCGCAATATTTCACCAGAGGAGTTATATTTTGTGATGAATATGCATTTAAAATGGTTAGGGGTATCTCCGCATAGATATTCCTTATAAACTTTTATCAGTAGACCTCTGTTTATAATTAGGAGAGAGACATAGCATGTAGGGTACAAAACACCTACTTTATGCCCTCGCGTCCTTCCCCTTGCCTCCCCTGTCCCTCGCTCAGCCTCCTTCTTTTTTTACCGCCCCTAGCTACCTTCCCTGTCGCCTTTCCTCAGTCTCCCATCCCCTCTCCCCCGCAGCAAACTATATGATAAAGTTTTTCTCAGACGGCACTGCACGCTTAACACGGTGCCCTCGCATGCGCAATATCTCCCGAGAGAAATCGTATTTTGCAAATATTATGCATCTAAAATGAAGAGGAGTTATCCTAGCATAGGTTTATATAATAACATTTTATCAGTAGACATCATTTAAGAAATAAGAGGAAGA
>NW_014577099.1:620546-624004 GCF_000485595.1 Priapulus caudatus | reverse complement strand
TAGGAGAGCGCCCTGGCATGTAGGGTACAAAACACTTACTTTATGCCCCCGCGTTCTTCCCCTTGCCTCCCCTGCCCCCCTCAGCAAGCTATATTATTAAGTTTGCCTCAGACGGTACTGCACACCTAACACGGTGCGCACGCATGCGCAATATCTCCCGAGAGAAATCGTATTTTGCACAGATTATGCATTTAAAATGAAGAGGAGTTATCCTTGCATAGATTTATATGATAAAATTCCACCAGTAGACAACATTTAAAAATAGGAAGAAGACCTTGCATGTAAGTTCCCCGCTGCGTATATCAGCCAGTACACAATCTTGCTACGTTAGAGTGTTAGCGCATGCGCAATATCTTGTCAGAGGAGTTATATTTTTTGATAAATATGCATTGAAAATGGTTAGGGGTATCTCAGCATAGATTTCCCTAAGAAACTTTTATCAGTAGACCTCTGTTTATAATTAGGAGAGCGCCCTAGCATGTAGGGTACAAAACACCTACTTTATGCCCTCGCGTCCTTTCCCTTGCCTCCCCTGTCCCTTGCTCAGCCTCCTTCTTCTTCTACCGCCCCCAGCTATCTTCCCTGCCGCCTTTCCTCAGTCTCCCATCCCCTCTCCCCCTCAGCAAGCTATATTATGAAGTTTGCCTCAGACGGCACTGGACGCCTAACACGGTGCGCGCGCATGCGCAATATCTCCCGAAAGAAATCGTATTTTGCAAAGATTATGCATTTAAAATGAAGAGGAGTTATTCTAGCTCACAAAAGCTAAATCCCTGCTTTATTCAAAATTAGAATAGACCTATTGAGAGTTTGGATATTGAATTTTCACGGGGATTGAATGGGAAAAATTCCATTTCATCACACCTTTTTTTGGAGGGTGGGGGTGCTGAGACCCAACCGGAAGTATGTCCCGATTTTGTATGAAGGGGTGAAAATATGCACTTTTTGGTTCAAATATGGTTGTTTTTCTCATACATTTTTTGTACAGTTTTAGCGTTCTCAGTAAATATACCTTTCATCAAAATTTCAGGGGGAGATGATTGCAGTGATGTAGTTGTCAGTGGCGGATCCGAGGGGGCACACAGGGGGCGGTCCCCCCCCCCCCTAGAATTTTCAGGGCAAGGGTATTTTAGCCTAGGTAAGTCTGTACTGGTAACTCCAGTGAGGACATGTACATAGCACAGATTTAGTAGTAAGTATTTTAGTCTTTGGTATCCCCAAAGATAAAAAATACTCAACAGTGATATTATTGTGATGAAGATTGTTTAATAATGCTGCCTCAGAGTTCAGGAAATTGCATCTAAAAGTAACTTACGTAAGTAATTTTTAACAGAATTTCCGGGGGAGGTCCCCCGGACTCCCTCCCCCCTAAACAGGAGGGGGACACCCCCCTGAAGGAGGAAAAACTCGTGATATGTTATGATAAAGATGTCCAAAATCTTTAATCTTTAATCTTGAGAGATCTTGAAGGTTCTAAATTGCTAAAATCCAAAAGCTTCCGGGGGTTCCGCCCCCTGCATCCCGGGCAAGGGCTTTCCCCTGCACCTCGTCAGGGGCCCATAGACGGGCCCCTGGACCCCACCCGTTAAGGGCTTCTCGCCAAGGTGTTCTCGGTGGGCGCTACGCGCACACACTCTTCGTATAATTTGCGATGGGAGTAACAGCGAAATCATCCCCCTCCCCACAACTGAGGACCTGTCTACGCCACTGTATATATATTCGTTAACTCATATATTCTTCCCCATTTTTTTCTAAAAAGAAGCGTGTGACGGGCAATATTTGATGCAACCCCCGGCTCTTAATGAATGGGAATTGATCGAAATCGTGTAGATTGGTCCTCTCCTCCGACATTCGACCGCTGGAAGTGCGCTTGAAAGGTTAGATTTAATGTTAATCGCGGAAGCTATCATCACGATACGACGAGGAGATAAATCCAGAATCCACAATCCGGAAAATGCCCGATATATAATACACGGCATTCTATAAATTAATACAGTTCCCAATGACCACACAGAAACACATGACTTAGGATGGATAAAGTAGGCGATTTTTAAGTTTAGGTTTCCCGTTATACCTCACGTACCTTCATAATACTTCTAATAGGCCTATTACCTACTAGTATTTTAGTCACAGAAGCAGTTTCCATGCTGCTATGACGTAAAGGTTATGTTTTTCAGAATAATATGGTTTTTTCTTGCATTTAATAAATGTTCTAAATTCTACCTCTCCTTCTATTTTCTTGTTAGTGCCTATATGCTCTATTTTTTGCGTATACTGATGTGGAAGCTTGCCATCAATTTTTTATTGAAAAACTTCAATGTGATATAGTCACTGAGCCTACACTACGTTTCGGCGCCCTCACCGGTCGTCGCCGATTGCACTCGTCACCACTCGGCCGATTCCGTGCTTTCATCTAATACTTATCAAGCACGTCGCCAGGCGGAGGCCTGGAAGCTCGGGCTTCAACATTATTTCCGGACTTTTTAAAAATAAATACAATTGCAATGTACTTTTTACTGTGTTTTAAATGTTAAAATTTCATTTTAAAACTCGCCAGCGTACACCATTTTCCATGTAGCATTTCAAAAAATTCGGGGAGGCCCCCTGGATCCCCACCAGGGGGAGGGGGAAACCCCCTCACACACTCCCAGTTACGGCGCTTTGCGCCTTCGTGACTGGGCTTCAACATTAATCCCTGGCGACGGCCCTGGTTATCACATCGCCCTCACTTAAATAGGCTCGATTTAAACTGTCAGAGGAGACACCACTGTAGTCCACCTTTGCGGGGGAAATTAACGAATGGAGTGCAAATATTCAAAATAAATGGTAGACGCACCGAAGTATATAGAAATAATTGTCAGTGGAAAGCGATTGCAATCCTGAACAGCGAACTGCGCAAAATAGTGGATGACTTAATATTTTAATGGTTCCTCCGCCTCCCTCTCCACACCCTACGTTCCCCCACCTCTCGGCTCTGCAATCTTTGTTTTGGGCGCCATGAAAAAATGAGACATTTTTGTTCGTTGTTCTCTGCTCCCAAGATATGTAACTGTTCAGTGGCGGATCCAGGATTCCAAGGAGGGGGAAAACAGGCGGGTGTATGGGGGTCCGCTGTCCTGGGGTAAAGCTGTTATCAGATCCAGTTCCTGTGACTGCAAGTAGTTGCTAACAATTTTACACCTGCTTAGAATTGGACGCAGCGCTTCCATGTTCAGGACGAAGTGAAACGTTGACAGATTTTTCAGCAGCCCTTGTGCATCTGCTACTACCTTAGGGTCTTCATTCGCTGATCTGTCATCAGCCTTTTCATGATAGATTCCAGAATGGAATGGCGATGAAGGCTTGACTGAATAAAGGTGTACACATTTTGTACGGTCCCAAAGAAGTTGCGTGTAGGCCTACTATTTATCTCAGCCGTGGCATCTGCTACAACGAGATTTAGGCTATATAATACACAC
>NW_014577099.1:613962-620536 GCF_000485595.1 Priapulus caudatus | reverse complement strand
GGATTGAATGGGAAAAATTCCATTTCATCACACCTTTTTTTGGAGGGTGGGGGTGCTGAGACCCAACCGGAAGTATGTCCCGATTTTGTATGAAGGGGCGAAAATATGCACTTTTTGGTTCAAATATGGTTGTTTTTCTCATACATTTTTTTGTACAGTTTTAGCGTTCTCAGTAAATATACCTTTCATCAAAATTTCAGGGGGAGATGATTGCAGTGATGTAGTTGTCAGTGGCGGATCCGAGGGGGGCACACAGGGGGCGGTCCCCCCCCTAGAATTTTCAGGGCAAGGGTATTTTAGCCTAGGTAAGTCTGTACTGGTAACTCCAGTGAGGACATGTACATAGCACAGATTTAGTAGTAAGTATTTTAGTCTTTGGTATCCCCAAAGATAAAAAATACTCAACAGTGATTCATCTTTATCATAACATATCACGAGTTTTTCCTCCTTCAGGGGGGTGTCCCCCTCCTGTTTAGGGGGGAGGGAGTCCGGGGAACCTCCCCCGGAAATTCTGTTAAAAATTACTTACGTAAGTTACTTTTAGATGCAATTTCCTGAACTCTGAGGCAGCATTATTAAACAATCTTCATCACAATAATTCCAAAATCTTTAATCTTTAATCTTGAGAGATCTTGAAGGTTCTAAATTGCTAAAATCCAAAAGCTTCTGGGGGTTCCGCCCCCTGCATCCCGGGCAAGGGCTTTCCCCTGCACCTCGTCAGGGGCCCATAGACGGGCCCCTGGACCCCACCCGTTAAGGGCTTCTCGCCAAGGTGTTCTCGGTGGGCGCTACGCGCACACACTCTTCGTATAATTTGCGATGGGAGTAACAGCGAAATCATCCCCCTCCCCACAACTGAGGACCTGTCTACGCCACTGTATATATATTCGTTAACTCATATATTCTTCCCCATTTTTTTCTAAAAAGAAGCGTGTGACGGGCAATATTTGATGCAACCCCCGGCTCTTAATGGATGGGAATTGATCGAAATCGTGTAGATTGGTTCTCTCCTCCGACATTCGACCGCTGGAAGTGAGCTTGAAAGGTTAGATTTAATGTTAATCGCGGAAGCTATCATCACGATACGACGAGGAGATAAATCCAGAATCCACAATCCGGAAAATGCCCGATATATAATACACGGCATTCTATAAATTAATACAGTTCCCAATGACCACACAGAAACACATGACTTAGAAGAAATAGGATGGTTAAAGTAGGCGATTTTTAAGTTTAGGTTTCCCGTTATACCCCACGAAGCCTACCTTCATAATACTTCTAATGGGCCTATTACCTACTAGTATTTTAGTCACAGAAGCAGTTTCCATGCTGCTATGACGTAAAGGTTATGTTTTTCAGAATAATATGGTTTTTTCTTGCATTTAATAAATGTTCTAAATTCTACCTCTCCTTCTATTTTCTTGTTAGTGCCTATATGCTCTATTTTTTGCGTATACTGATGTGGAAGCTTGCCATCAATTTTTTATTGAAAAACTTCAATGTGATATAGTCACTGAGCCTACACTACGTTTCGGCGCCCTCACCGGTCGTCGCCGATTGCACTCGTCACCACTCGGCCGATTCCGTGCTTTCATCTAATACTTATCAAGCACGTCGCCAGGCGGAGGCCTGGAAGCTCGGGCTTCAACATTATTTCCGGACTTTTTAAAAATAAATACAATTGCAATGTACTTTTTACTGTGTTTCAAATGTTAAAATTTCATTTTAAAACTCGCCAGCGTACACCATTTTCCATGTAGCATTTCAAAAAATTCGGGGAGGCCCCCTGGATCCCCACCAGGGGGAGGGGGAAACCCCCTCACACACTCCCAGTTACCGCGCTTTGCGCCTTCGTGACTGGGCTTCAACATTAATCCCTGGCGACGGCCCTGGTTATCACATCGCCCTCACTTAAATAGGCTCGATTTAAACTGTCAGAGGAGACACCACTGTAGTCCACCTTTGCGGGGGAAATTAACGAATGGAGTGCAAATATTCAAAATAAATGGTAGACGCACCGAAGTATATAGAAATAATTGTCAGTGGAAAGCGATTGCAGACTGAAATCGACAACCAATTTTACAGTGTAGGAAGTATGATGAGGAAAATTCACTAGAGGTCAGATAACGATATACAGATTGCAAAATGGCGCACAATGCAGAAACGGCATGCACAGTGGCGTAGCCAGGATTTTTTAACAGGGGGGGGGGCAAAAACAGCGAACTGCGCAAAATAGTGGATGACTTAATATTTTAATGGTTCCTCCGCCTCCCTCTCCACATCCTACGTGCCTCCACCTCTCGGCTCTGCAATCTTTGTTTTGGGCGCCATGAAAAAATAAGACATTTTTGTTCGTTGTTCTCTGCTCCCAAGATATGTAACTGTTCAGTGACGGATCGAACACAGGCGGGTGTATGGGGGTCCGCCCCCAGAACATTTTGAAAATGTAGATCGCAGGAGATTGTATTTGAGGCACTTTTGAGTGCATGTACAGCCTTTATTCTGACTACGACAATTCTCATTTTAGTAGAACAATTCTTGCGCTTGCAGCGCGGCATTGATTGCTGTACAGGGGTGAAAGGGTGACCACCGCTGGGATGAGGGCGACAGCAAAACTCTTTCAAAAGCTGTTATCAGATGCAGTTCCTCTGACGGCAAGTAGTTGCTAACAATTTTACACCTGCTTAGGATTGGACGCAGCGCTTCCATGTTCAGGACAAAGTGAAACGTTGACAGATTTTTCAGCAGCCCTTGTGCATCTGCTACTACCTTAGGGTCTTCATTCGCTGATCTGTCATCAGCCTTTTCATGGTAGATTCCAGAATGGAATGGCGAAGAGGGCTTGACTCAATAAAGGTGTAGATAATTTGTACGGTCCCAAAGAAGTTGCGTGTACTATTTATCTCAGCCGTGGCATCTGCTACAACGAGATTTAGGCTATATAATACACGCACGTACAAGACTTACCTTGCATGGTACTGCGTACTGTCTTCTCTATCCCGTGCACTGTACTGTTGCCTAATACCACATGT
Organism: Priapulus caudatus; assembly: GCF_000485595.1. Lineage (NCBI taxonomy): Eukaryota > Metazoa > Priapulida > Priapulimorpha > Priapulimorphida > Priapulidae > Priapulus > Priapulus caudatus. The sequence goes on along the minus strand of NW_014577099.1, from coordinate 617,504 downwards.
AATACATTTTGTTAAATGTTTTAGGACCGCGCGCGTTTGTATGTGGCCGTAGTAGCACGTCAGGTAGAATACAGGAATATAGGCTAATTCCGCAGACTTTACCGTTTCATATCCAGGCCGCGTTCTGTGCCGTAAATAAAAATAACGCTTCCAGGCCAGGGGGTAGGGGTCGGTCGTGTGTACTTGTTGACCTGTCAACCAATCTCCTTCCCATTTTTTCTCCATTTATTTTGTATTTTTTTTTGTATTTTTGGATCAACAGTGGGGGGATGACCCCCTTTGCCCCTCTCCCTTAACTACGCCACTGGGCATGCAGGCCAACGCATATACCGGAACTATGCGTACGAACAAATAACTCCAAGGCCCTCTCGTGATTTCTGTGGGGTCGTCTGTGGGGGTTGGGGCATTATTAATGGAGTACATGATAATTAAGTATAGGCCTGCTCCTGCGAATGGCTAAAACGTGTATGTGCATGTAATATAACTACAATATAATTACTGAGTAATATAATTAATTAACATTATATCTTGATTATAACTAAGAATGTAACTGATTCCCCTTGGGTACATCCTTATTTTTTAACAATATGGTAATATATTTGCCAATATTTTTTATTATTGTTTGATTAATTGTTTCTATATTTACAAGGTGAAGATCATATTGTAAGATCATAAACTGATAACATTGTGTGGGGTATCTCGACCCGAAAGCCCATACAGACTTATCCCCGCTGTCAACATCAGACAGCGAATGGTGATTTCGTTCAGACCGCGATACGCTTGCTTGGATAACCGGTTGTAAATTCCTGGCGAAAGAATATAATAGGCCTGTGCGGACCAGCTAGTACAAGTGCTCAACTGAACGCAAACTTCGCGCGAACAGCATTTACGAACTCGTTCAGGCGAACACTAACACCTTGATGTGACAGCAATTGGCTCGTATAGGGCGCTTACAAGGCACAAACTTCGCGCGGACAGCATTTGCGAACTTGTTCAGGCGAACACTAACGCCTTGTGACAGCAAGCGTTGCACGGCATCAGAGCACTTGCGTGAACTTACGGCGGACCATCTCGACCAGTACGAGCGACAAAGACGTAAACCTGTACGTATGATCTTACACGGCGTCTAGCTATCATACGCGTTACCCGTCCTGCCTTTCATATAAGAAAACGCAAGGGATTACATGGGCAGGTGCCGCACATCCCATTTATCCGAGGTGGACGTGATCCATATGTGGATTACTAAGCTACTAGGCTGGATACCACGCTACCCGGATGTTCTCACAGCAGAGCGTGAACGCCTTAAACAAACTAACGTTGTGAATGAAAACTGTAGGCACGATAATCCGGAAGTAGTTTTGATTCATATCAGCAACTAATCGTCCTATTAAGGGTCAAAACGGTTAAGTATAAAAACAGCAAGTAAGTATACGGTAAACGTTAAAATCTCTGGTGCAGTAATCCCGCCTAACTGTCACTCACCGTCGCTTACCGTCACCTCATAACTGTCACTTATGTTAGTGTCTAAAATTGCCCAGAATTATTATGATGATCGGGGTGCTGCGATTCTGTCTCTTTCTTTGCAGCTAATATATAGTGTCCTACATACCCACATATCTTTAGCAACACTGCGAGTTAGAATCATTGAGTGCTTGAGGAGGATATATAGACGAAGGATAAATAGTGACGAAAACATCCAAATCACTCAACATGCCGACCAATCTTGCAGGTAGGTTCCGTGACATATATAACTATGGCAGACGCATATTAAGAATAAACATGAATTATGTACGAAATGCGTTATTTATCAAGCTCCCTTACATTTACCAACCATTATAGCCTTCTATATTCGATAAGACGGATGCAGTTGTGCCTCTGAGCATATGTGCAACAGTTTGCGAAAAAGCAAGTGAAATGGCCACCGCTGCGTGTGTACCGTAGAGTTTGGACGCTCGCCCGAAACTTGACGCTCCTATGTGCGCATACTAGAGTCCCTATATACAGAGAGTTGCGCCATGACGAGTCGGAAAAAATCGGTCACGTGATCGCTGCGGCATGTTGTTTCGCAATGGACATCAACACCGCGCCCCGCTTAAAGTACGCGCCTGTGTGGATACGTCTGTACAATGGTGGCCTATATGGACGGCATTGTCGCATATAGACCAGTAATTAATTGATAATGTGACTTCAATAAACTCAAGATTAACACAGAGATTATAGCTAAAGCATGTGTCTATGTGTAGCGTAGATTTATAAACTGCAAAACAAAGTATACACGCTTGCGAGCGAGTAGACGAGTGGAACGCATTATCTTGTGAATTACAGTGACTACCCAGATAGCATGCGGCACGTTGGGGCCAACGTTGGGCCAACGCTGTCTTCAGCTCATGCTAACGTTGGCAACGTTGGCTGGCGCAACGTTGATCCACGTCTTTTTGCTCAGCCGTGCCAACGTTGGCAAAGCCACGTTGGCCGCAACGGCAGTGCAGCGGCAAGCGTTGGCCAACGTCATAATTGCCAACGTTGCCCAACGTCATAGACAGCCAAACGTCTGATCCAACGGCCTTTTGCTCAGCGTGCCAAACGTTGGCGCAACGTCATATTGCCACGTTGCCGGCAACCGTCAATTTGCCACGTTGGCCCCACGGATTTTTGGCTCGGCGGGCCAACGTTGGCCCAATGTCAATATTGGCCTAAACGTTGGGCCGCAACGTCTGACAGCACAACATCTGGCCGCAACGCCTGACAGCCAACGTTGCCGCAAACGTCTGACAGCCAACATTGCCCACACGCCTGACAGCCACGTTGGCCCAAACGGCTTTTTGGGCTTCAGCGTGGCCTCGTTTCCCCTCAAAACGCACCTCCGCTCTTTGTGTTCCTCTCCTGCACCACACACACAACACAGGCGCCCACACACACACACCCACCACAGCCCACACACACACACACACACACACGCACACCTCTCTCTCCTCTCTCTCTCTCTCCTCTCTCTTCTCTCTCTGCTCACTCAGCACCGAGATCCAGACACGCGCGGAAGCATTTCTCTCTCTCTCGCTGTCACACACGAACAAGCACACACAGCCACAGCAAGCTGCTGCTCTATCTCTTCTGACCCATACACTCCCTCTTTGTTTCTCTCTCTCTCTCGTCCCTCACACACACACACGCGCGCCGCCACACACACACCCGGCCACAACACACACGCGCGGCGAGCATGGCAACGCCGTGCGCGGCACCATTCTCTGTCTCTCTCTCACTCACACACTGCGCGTACACCTCTCTCTCTCTCTCTGACACATAACCACTCCCTGCTCTGGTTCTCTCTCTCTCTCGTCGCTCTGCCTCTTCTCGCGTCACACCACCGACAACACAAACGCGCACACCTAGCCCTTCTCTGCTCTCAATTCTCTCTCGTCTTTCCTCATCTCTCGTCTCTCTCTCGTCTCTCACACACACAACACACAGCACACACGCACTAACCTCTCTCTCTCAGACACATACACACTGCCCTCTCATGTTCTCTCTCTCACCACACACGG
>NW_014577099.1:606334-613937 GCF_000485595.1 Priapulus caudatus | reverse complement strand
TTCTGGCTCTCATCAGCACACACACCACACACACTGAGCGCAGGGCCGCGAACAGTACCTCTCTCGCTCGCTCTGACCAGACACACTCCCTCTCTGACAGTTCTCCTCTCTCTCCCTCTCTCTTCTGTCACACACACAACACCAACACGCACACTCTATCTTCCTCTCCACAACACACACCCCCGACACCGCGACACACCTCTCGCTCTCTCTCTCTTTCTCTCTCGCTCGCTCTCTCTCGCTCTTCTCTCTCGTCGCTCTCTCTCTCTCTCTCTTCTCCTCTGACACATTACACACTGCCCTCTGCTCGCTCTCTCTCTGGTTCTCTCTTCTCTACTGTTCTCTCTCTCTCAAATCTCTCTCTGTCACACACACACACACCAAAACACCTCATACTCTCTCTCTCTCTGTCCACACACCGCGCGGCACAACACCTCTCTCTCTCTCTCTCTCTCTGGCACATAAACACATTCCCTCTGCGTTTCTCTCCTGTGTCACACACACAACAAAAACACGCGCACACCTGCTCTCTCGTCTCTCTCTCGTCTCTCTCTCTTTCTCTCACACACACACACACACACATCACACACACACACACACACAACAACACAAACACGCACAATTCTCTCTCTCTCTCGCATCGCTCTCGTCTCACACACACACACCACATACACAACGCCGCACACCTCTCTCTCTCTCTGTGGTGTCACACACACAACACAAACACGCACACCTTCCGATCTCTCTCTCACACACACAACACACACACGCACCTGCTCTCTTCGATACATACAACACTCCCTCGCAGGTCATCTCGCTCTCACAAACACACACCACGCACACACAACACCTTGCTGTTCTTCTGAACGCATACACATGCCTCTCTGATCTGGTTCTCTCTCTCTCTCTCTGTCACACACACGAAAAAACACCTCTCATCTTCTCCTCATCTCTCTCAAACACACACACAGCAACATACGCGCGCACACACCTCTCTCCTCTCTCATCTCTCTCGTCTCTCTCTCTGAACAGGTAACACTCCCTCGGGTTCTCTCTCTGTGTCACCCCACACACACAACACAAACACGCACACCGTCTCTCAAACACACACACACACACACACACACACACACACAACACAAACACAGCACACGCTCGACTCAGCACACACAATCACATACACACGCGCACCCCTCTCTCGGCTCTCTCTCTCTCACCCACACACCCACACACACACCTCTCTCTTCTTCTCTTCTCTCTTCTCTCTCTCTCTCGCTTCTCTCTCTTTCTCTCTCTCTCTCGTCTCTCTCTCTTTGGCACACACACAACACAAACCCGCACACCTTCTCTCTCTCGCTCGCTCTCTCTCTCGCCTCTTCTCTCTCTCGCTCTTCTTGCTCACACAACAACACCTTCGTCTCTCTGACACAGTACACACTCCCTCTCTGCCGTTTCCTCTCTCGTTCTCACACAACACACGCGCAACGCTCTCGCCCTCTCTCTACTCTCTCGAGACACATCCGTACACCCCCCTCTCGCTCTACACGCACACACACGCACACACACACACCACGCACAACACACACACACCACAACACACACACACACGCACACATACACACACACACACACACACACACACACACACACACACAACACACAACACACACAACACACACCACACATCTCTCCCAACACACACATACACGACGCGCACGCCTCTCTACTCTCAGACACATACACACTCCTCTCTGGTTCTCTTCAGATTTGTGAGACACACCAAAAGCTATAGGCGTAAGTATCCAGGTCAGTGATAGGTGTAGGTACAAAGGAATCTATTATTTGTTTCGTAGCGTTGCCTTATGGAGCCAATGCACCACACAGGGGATGAAAGAACTTACTGTCTGTATGACTGATTTCTACCAGTCGTTAAGTGTTTAAAGCCCACTAGTTTATCAACACGTTCACACCTGACACGCGGACGGACTTGACAACATACACGCAGGGACGCTGAGTTGGCGCCACGAGAGAATTACTCCTGCGATGTAGACAGGGAGGACAAGAGTAGAGTGACACAGAAAGAGAGAGAGAGTCGAGGAGGAACAAATGAGAGAGAGAGGGACAATCGAGAGATCGGGAAGAAGAGGGCCGAGAGATGCGAGGGAGTGATCGGTGAAGCGAGACAGAGGGAGAGAGAGTGGGAGAGCAAGCGAAACGATAGATAATAGACAGAGAGACTGTATTATGTCATCTATAATTAGACATTGAGTATGTATAGGCCCGCCTGTAACTCTCGCACGTGACGACGACACAGCACACCCTATATAAAGAGATGGTTGCACGCGCGCAGTGCACATGTGTGTGTGTTGTGTTTGCGGTGTGTGATGCTTTTTTTATTTATGCTTAGAATAGTATATATCACAATTAATGAAAAAAATATATAGGTATATATATGTAGTAAAAAGGTATGTAATATCAGTCAATATGTATGTAGTACTGGAATAAAGGATTAGTAACACACACACACACACATATATATATAATATATATTTATATATAGATATAATTATATATAATATATGTGGGGTTGTGGGTGTGGGGTGTTACTAATCTAGACTAGAGGTTAATGCGCAACACAACATGGTTGTATAGTGCACATTGGTGCTTGATGCTGTAACAAGTTTAAACGATGCGACGGCCACCCGTAAACTATTAGGTAAATGAGAACCCTTTGGTAAAACTATCACAGAGATTGCCAACATGTTCTGAAGCAACTGTATAGGAAGGATGGTCTGAAATCTGTAGTCCCGGTTTCTGTTTCGCCCGTTCGCGTGTAAGGTGTGAAGGGGTGGTTTACCATGCACTCAGCGACGGTAAACCAGAACCAGTTATATCTAGCATTCGTATCCTTCACGGGGCAAAAACTAGGTACATGGAATTGGCGTCAACAAATAGGAGAACTCGGCGTTGTAATTATACCCGGCAAAAATAAAAGCAGAGAGAACAGGTGGGGAGAGAAAGAGAGCCAATACAGGGAATTTATTTAAGTGGACAAAGACAGAGAGAGAGAGAGAGAGAGAGCAGAGAGAGAGAGAGAGAGAGGGAGAGAGTGAGAGATACGAGACAGACACACGCACACGCACGCGCACAGACACAGTATATAAATTACTTGTAAAAAACGTTCCCACGTTACAATAATATATATATCGACGTACATATATAGTTTTAGATACTTACGTTATCAAGAGCGTATAAAGAGCGCCTTCTTTATACGCTCTTGATGTATCACGGAGGTAAGAAAGAAATAATTGTCTTTATTAACGCGTGATAGTATGGTAATAGGCCCGCTGGAAACATGGCACGTGCACGACTCACTCGACGCGCACACTCGATCTCAGCACTCCAAGACGGATGTGAACAATTCATATACCGTACGGCTGTGCGCTCACAAATTAATAAAAATCGGTTGTCTCGCACGCTTACGGTACTTGAGACAATACGACATGGAGCGGACTAATCACATTGTTTTCAAAAGCGAAGTAATCTTTTATGATACCAAAGTATATATTATGAGTATATGTGGTTCGTGTTCGTGTGCGTGTGCGTGCCCAGGCCGTGTGGTGGGTGTGGTGTGTGTGGTCGTGTGTGTGTGTGCTGCGTGTGTGTGAGCAGGGTGTGTGAGAGGGAATGTGTGGTGTGTGTGTGTGTGTCTGTGTGTGTGTGGGCTTGTTGTTGTGTGTGTTGTGGTTGTGGGTGGGTGTGTGTGCGCGTGGTGTGTGTGGTGTGTGTGACGGTTGGTGTGAGCAGGGTGTGTGTGTTGTGTGCGCGGAGCGTTTTGTGTGGCAGGGTGTTGTGTGTGTGTCGTGCGCGGCGCAGGGCGTTTGTCGTGAGCAGGTGTGTGGTGTGTGCGCGCGGTGCCGTTTTAGTGTGAAGCAGAGTTGTGGGTGTGGGTGGGTAGGGCGCGCGCGTGCCGTCAGTTGTGTGAGCAGGGAACTTTGTGTGTGCAGCGCAGCGCTCACTATCTCTGTGTCTAGCTCGCCTTATATCGCTCTCACCGCTCTCTCCTCTTCCCTCTCGCTCTCTCTCTCCATCTCTTTCTCTATCCCTCACTCTCTCTCTCTCTCTCTCTCTCTCTCGCTCTCTCTTCTGCTCTCTCTTTCCCTCTCGCTCTCTCTCTCGCTCGCTCTCTTCTCTCTCTCTCTCTCTCGTCTCGGTTCTCTAAAGCACGCTCTCTCTTCTCGTTGCGCTCTCTCTCCAGCCAATAATGTATATAGAGTAATATATTTTTAGTTTGTTGGCACTGAGTAACCTATTGAACTACCACCATACGCCCAACGTTAGCGCCCCAACGGCATGTAAGCTAACCACTTGCCGAGCCGTGGCCATGCGAAACCATCGGCCAACGTTGGCCCAACGTTATGCAGCCAACCATTTGCAACTAGCCTATGCCAACCATCGACCAATCGTTGGCCCAACGTCATGTAGCCAACCATTTGCCAACTAGGGACCATTGCCAAACCTACGCAACGTTGGCCAACAGTCATGTAGCCAACCATTTTGCTAACGTGACCATTAGCCAACCAATATGCCAACGTTGAGCCCAGACGTTAGCAGCCAACCATTTGGCAAGTAGCAATAATCATGCAACCTAAGTACCAACGTTGCCCAACGGTCATGCAGCCAACCACTGGGCCAAACGGGACCATGCCGACCTACGTCAACGTTGGCCAACGTCATGCAGACAACCATCTGCCACAACCGGGAACCATGCAACCATTACGGCAACGTTGGGCCCAAGCATGCAAGCCAACCATTTGCCAACCGTGGACTCCATGGCCAAACCGATTTACGCCGACCGTTGGGCCCAACGTCAGGCCAGCAACCACTGGCCAACCGGTGACCATGGCAACCAGGACACCAACGGGCCCAACGTCATGCAGCCAACCACTGCCAACTTAGCTTCATGCCAACCATACGCCAACGTTGGAGCCCAACGTCATGCAGCCAAAACTTGCAACTAGCATTATGCCCAACCATACGCCAACGTTGGCCAACGTGTATGTAGCCAACCAGGGGCCAACTAGCATTGCTGCCAACCATACGCCAACGTGGGCCAACGTCATGCAGCAACCATTTCCAACTGAGCATTCATGCCAAAACATACGACCACCGTTGCACGCCCAACAGGCATGCAGCCAACACTTGCCAACCGTGAAAACCTTGTCCCCTTGTTGCCAACCATATGCCAACGTTGGCCAACGTCATATGCCAACACATGCCAACCATGACCGTCACGTATGGCCCAACGTTGGCCAAAGTCATATTGACAACCGGAGACCGTGGCCAACCAAAGGCCAAACCGTTGGCCCAACGTAAGCCATGCTAGTCTGGGTAGCTGCTGTGTTACACTAAGAAAGTGCTACAATAAGCTATCATATGGCCTCGCGAACGATTTGAGATACTTGCTAGAAAGGGGAGGGGGGGGGAAAAAAAAAAAATTTTGTCTTAAGAATTAGCATATAAACAGCATGTGATGATTATGATCTCTGTGCAATGAGTCTTGAGTTATTGAACCGCGATGTGGCTTTAACTGTAATTAGCAGTGTCTACGCGCGAATATCGCACAGGCTAATAGACGCACGGCTATTGGGCGGTAAGAAAGTGGAACAATTTAAACTATCAATATGGGCGGCGCGAACGATTTGACGTTTAACATATATACTATAAATCTAGCTACACATGGAACATGTCTTAAGCTATAACTCTGCTGTAATTTTTGAGTTTTATTGACGTACGATTAGTGTCTATTAAGTACTAGGACAGTTGTACAGCGTACGATATCCACACTACAGCGCATGGTACTTAAGCGGCAGCGGGTGTGTTGCCGCCTGTCTTGTTTTGCAAGGGCGCATGCGCAGTAGTCTATCTGCGCAGTGTCGCCCATGGCCCATCGAAAACGGTCGCAATAAACAAACATGGCGACCAACCCGGTCACTCATGGAAACATTTGATTGAAACAATTTGCAATGTAGTAAGTTAGTAAGACTGTGTTATATTTGTGTCAGGTTACAAGGTGAAATAAAAGAGCATGGCTACTATTTCCTACGGTTCTGCAAAACAAGATTCAAACAAACAAAAACAAGAGAAAAACAAAAGAGCATGCGCGCATGCGCACTTAGGAGCGTCCAGTTTCGGGCGAGCGTCCAAACTCTACGGGACAGCGCCACTGTTGACATTTGCCATATGCCATAAGTCATCTTCTTTATCAATTCTAATGTTCTGTCATATTCTCATGTCTTCTTCTGTCATGTCTCATGTTCTGTCAGTAACCGATAATTAGTGACTCCCCCACATTTCGGACAGAGAAGAACATGTTTCGACTATATATAAATATATTGACGTTCGTTATATTGCGAAGCGTATTATTCATTCGATACATTACATACATGGTTACCGACCGATACATGGTTACCGATACGATACATGGTTACCGACCGAGTACCATGCAGTTGCTTGTCTTGTGGCGCAAGTCGTTGGTCACTCTGTTCGAACACGGGTTATCTCACGGCCTGCATGAACAACCTCACTATGAAGCCTGCACAGTTTCTCCGTGTAGCAAGTGCTACTGCTGTCAATCTGCTGCCAGTTTAGATGCTAGACAACTTGGACGTTTAGATGCATACCGCGTGGCTGATTGGTGTTTTTGATTAATCGATTTGTGTGCTGGTTATGCAAATGAAAGCAGTACGGTGAACGTAACTTCGTCAGTAATTCCTTTGCGCCCGCGTATACAAACCTCAAAAAACTCCTCTTTGAAAGGTTGGTCGCTTCCTATCATATACCGGCCACACCCTTAATTATCACGGGGGAGCCACGGGAACTAAAGCCTACACATCTCTTAATAACATCATAGGAACAGTGTCTACTTAATAAGGTGTGTAGGTTACATATTACAATAATTATTATACGTAGTCGAGAGTCACGTAATGGCAGTTTTCTGCAGCGATTCTCACTTCTATTCATCTACGTACATGGCTGAAACCGCCATGTTGGATTTATGCGGTCAGGCCGCAACTTCGATTCACAGTCAACATGCACCGTAGCTCTAGTACTATAGCCCGCGGCCTGCGGCAACTGTACTGTAGCTACATGCACCGGTGGCAATCTCGCATTGTATTGAGGCGATCCACATTAATCTCAGCCTATCCTGTGTTGACATTATGAATGCAAACTTCTAGGGCAGAGCATGTTAGATTGCGAGTGTAGATCAATATAATTATGTGAGATAGGTGATCCTCCCAGGTTTGTATGAGTCTATGAGATCAGTCCGGGGTGGATCTAGGGGGGTGGATCATCCATGAGGTCCGGTGTCGCGCGAAATATCTGCCGAGTGCGAAATATTTGAGATAGCCCCGCCCCTCCCCGACCCGACCAATGACAGCTCGTCTTTGTGTTACGATAGGTTGTGCACACTAATCTGCACACTAATCTGCACACTAAGGAGGAGGAGGAGAAGGGAGAAGGTGGTGGAGAAGGAGGAGGGGGAGAAGGGAGAAGGTGGTGGAGAAGGAGGAGGGGGAGAAGGGAGAAGGTGGTGGAGAAG
>NW_014577099.1:600051-606324 GCF_000485595.1 Priapulus caudatus | reverse complement strand
TGTTTTTCAACCCGATTTTATTGTTCGGGGTGCGATCCAGAGGTGAATTTCACTGTAGGATGACAGCTGCTGAGCCTATATTGTTTTGTCTCGTTTACGCGTCGTGTTCCCGGGGGGGACACTCGCCTCGGAACTGGGTAGGGGGGTGCCTGGGGGACCTTGAAAACCTGACCCTGTCGCAAACCGCTTTGCGCCCTAAAATACACCCTGTCCCAATATGCTGTACTAAAAAGTATACCCTGTTGCAATATTGCACACTTCGGTTATGTCCTGTCCTCCTGTCAATATAGGCATATATTGGTCCAATATCGATCTGGCTATTGTTTTGCCAATATTGGGTCGATATTGGACCAATATCTGCCTATATTGGTCCAATATTGGCCTCGTGATATTGGTCCAATATTGTTTTGCCAATATTAGGCCAATATCAGCTTGATGGATGGGTATCTAGATAACCCTGTGCCAATAATTATGTTCGGAAAATATACCCTGTCCAGCGGCACGTCCCCAGTACCTTTAACAATGGGAGTGCCCCCCCCCCCGGGTCGTGTTAGGTGGAAATTGACTGGAAAGGGATCTAAAGCCTAAAGGGTCCTGTCTTAGTTCAGGGTCGTCTGTTTTATCACCTCAAGACAGCTGGCTAGCAAATGTAGCCCCCGGGGTGGGGCACTTCCTACGAAATAGGGTATAGGTATGTGCCACTTGAGAGATGCCCCCCAATGCTCCGGAACTCAGCACATCAAAATGGGGGGCTCCGGTACTAACTCAGCGCATCAAAATGGGGGTCTCCGGAACTAGGGTTTGCTGGAAAGCATGATACTCCGGAACTGGACATGTTTGCGAGAGGGGGTCTCCGGAACGTGCGGAAAAAGGTAGGACCTATGCTCCGGGACGGGAAATATGTGAAAAGGGGGGTCTCCGGTGCGGAAAAAACTAGGACCTATGCTCCGGGACGGGAAATATGTGAAAAGGGAGGTCTCCGGTGCGGAAAAAAGTAGGACCTATGCTCCCGGACGGGAAATATATGCAAAAAAAGGAGGTGGTCTCCGGTGCGAAAAAAAGTAGAACCTATGCTCTGGGACGGGAAATATGTGAAAAGTTGGGGTCTCTGGTGCAGAGGGGGGGAGGGTCATAACCGCGGCACATATACCTATACCATGCAATATATAGGGAGTGCCCCGGGATGTACCCGGTAAATTATGCGTGAATTATAAGCATTGGTCGCATAATAATGACATTCGCTAGGGGCGAACGTAGAACTACCTGGTAATCATATCATCATACCTGGGACCAGATACAGTGGGTCAGCTTTATCGGGACAAATGGGAAACGATGAGACGTCCTGATTACGCATGCAGTAGTTCTGATTAAACGGTGAACACGTAAGGGCTGTTTTCCAAAGACGTGTCGTTTAAGCAACGCGCCGTTTATCCAAAGACCAATAAAGCTAGGACCGCTGTATTTATTTATGTAAAATTTTATTATTTAATGGTGATTTATTGTATGGTAATTTGATTTAACTTTGGGTGCATAAATACCGAGCTGGTTGATAAAGCATGAGAATTAGTGATGCACATATACGTTCATTTCATACCAGTGAACATTTACAATAGGTATTACATCCGCATTACTCTCTACCTGTTATGGCAATATCTAGTAAGAAAATGTACTTTAAAAAAAATAGAATTTCCTGTTGCTAGTATTGTTATTATCGGACGCTATTAATTGAGGTTTTGTATTGTATTTCACTATATCAACAAATACTGCCTCTTTTGCTTACGTCGCTTGAATCAGCTCTTGTGAGATATAATTGCATTGATGTTAATATGCGAGAATAACAAGACTTTGCCGTTTTCCAGCTGATATCGACTATGGAGATGGTTTCCAGCCGTCTGACGCAGGTCAGAATGAAAGAGTTATACAGAAGAAACAGGATGACGACGATGAGGAAGATACGGGAACGTATGTACATCTGAAGAAACAGCTCGGTCTCATCAGCGGTGTAGGACTCATCGTTGGCACTATGATCGGTAAGCGCCGTAATTATATTATAATAATAATAATATTATAATTATAATTATTATTATTATTATTATTATTATTAATGTAAGTAATATTCCACTGAATCCATAGTAGCAATTCCACTAAAACGCATAAATTTAAATTCTCAGCAGAAGGTGCATGATAGCTACCAGGTGAAACACCGTCAGCACATACATTATTACAGTCACGTCTTACGCCGTGCTAGTACCGCATGTCCTCTGGATGAATGTTGTTATAGCGACGCATCGCATAGCGTTCAGAAGCACCTAATGGCGTCATTATTGCGATAAATGACGTTTTATCAATATAAAAATAAATATTTTTTTGATTTCATTCACCGTATGACCGATGTTTTATTATATCGTGCTAAGGGATTTAATATATCTATTTACAGGTTCTGGCATTTTTATATCACCGATATCAGTGTTAAAGCGAACTGGCTCTGTAGGATTGAGCTTGGTTGTATGGACTGGCTGTGGAGTTTTAGCTATGCTTGGTAATTAAAGTGACTATATATATATATATATATATATATAAATAAACCCGTAAAAATTAACTTTACTAGGTATGTGTATAGAAATATACTATACAATAGACACGGTTCATTTTATTTAGTTTCCCTTGATCGTAAGAATGTACTTATTGTTTAATCAAATCAAAACCCTTTGCTTGTTATGCATTCCTTATTTTAGTATGATTAATGTCGAATGACAATGACATGACATTACGATGACGAGTTCGGTCAAAAAGGGAGCCGATGGACACTTGAGACTTGACACACGTGACATTATTTCCAGACACGATTTTAAACATCAATTGGACCGTGTGCTATTTAGGATATAGTTTAATGATGTACCGCTTTGCCCCCGCCCGCACACACTCACCACAGGTTCGCTGTGCTACTGCGAGCTGGGAACTATGATCCCACTATCGGGCTGTGAGTACGCCTACCTGATGGAAGCGTTCGGGCGGTCGAAGCGACACACCTTTCTAAGTCCGATTCCGGCATACCTGTACTCATGGACGGCCGTGTTCATCATGAAGCCGTCCTCTCTCGCTATCATCTGCCTGGCCTTTGGCGAGTACGCGATGAGTCCGCTGTTCGGAGACTGTGGAGCTCCCAAGATCCTAGTGAAGCTCACGACGGTTGGCGCTGTTCGTAAGTAGATGTCAAACCAGAACGCATATTGTATAGCCGTCCTGAGACTACTTTATGTATGAGTGCATTTATTGATTAATCGATTCATTTATTTTTTACTTCTTTTTCCCCATTTTTTATGAATTTACTTATTGATGAATTTATATGGCATGCATATTCATATTTTTATTAATAATTGTTTCTCTTTACGTTTACTAGTGCTTCTGACAGCAATTAATTGCATGAGTGTGAAATCCGCAACGAGACTACAAAATGTCTTCATGTTTGCCAAGTTATTGGCGCTGGCCATTATCATCGTGGGAGGCATCGTGAATCTTTGTCGAGGTAGAGTTGCAAACTTGCATCTGCTATTAATAAACATATATGGTTTCTTTACGTTGGAACAGGAGAAATTAATACAATAAAGCCTGCCACCGAATGGTCCATATTCAAATCCTTATATTGGTTGGATGATATCGATACAATAGCCAAAACGCATAAGCCTAAGCTGCATGCTTATTGACATTTATATTTTCATACACGTATAGTGTGTCATTACTTATTGTCATTATTTATCTGTTTGTGTGCGCGTGCGTGTGCGTAAATAAAATAGTGCGTGCACAGAAAGAGGGAAAGAAATGGCGAGAGATTGCGCGCGCGCGTATGTGCGTGCGTGTGTGCGTGCGTGCGTGTGCGCGCGTGTGTGTATGTGTGTGTGCGTGCGTGCTCGCATGTGTGTAGCTATTAATTTATTTTGATTTTTCATTCATTATTATTGCACAGGTATGACGGAAAGTCTTACGGATGCATTCGCAGGTACGGCCACTTCTCCCTCAAGTGTTGCCCTGGCTTTCTATAGCGGTTTATGGGCTTATGACGGATGGAACAACCTCAACTTTGTAACCGAAGAACTTAGGAGTCCTAGCAAGTATGCTTATAGACGTTTTTGCATCAATAATTCAAACCTCAACGAAGTTATACACGCGACACCCCATTACGCCTGAAACGCCACGTTACGCCAGGCAGTACACAACACCAGAACACACCAGACCATAACTCGCCGCACCGCCTGTAAATTTTCCAATTAGCCAATCTTTGAACCCAACAAGTAGTTTTATCAGATGTACTTGATTAGACTGGTTGTCAGTTCACTCGCCTACCTTACAATAATTTCCCCCCATAAAAGCTCGACCACGACATTTAACCCTCCAATTGTGCCCTTCAATTGAAAGGTCAGCCCGCACAAGGTAGAACAAGAAACCTGGCTTCATCGAGGTAGTGGCATCAATGCCTGTCAACTATAGTGTTAGCATTTAAAAGATGCAAGAGACGTTATTCTATGCTTAAAGATTACATATGATTTCCCTATAAGTATGTTAATGATTTACCTGTTGACAGAAATCTTCCTAGATCTATCATGATTGGCATTCCACTGGTGACCATTGTCTATGTGCTCACCAACATATCATATTTCACTGTGATGTCGAAATCAGCAATGCTTGCGTCGGACGCCGTGGCCGTGGTGAGCACACAGTATACTGATAGCGATGCGAGAATTGCTACACTGACTATGGTGTAGAATAACATCTAGATGTGCTTCAAATGCTTGGATATAGCTCCCGTTGCAATCGCGGTTCTTAAAACACTGACCCTCGCGTGGGCGATCCTTACAGGGGCTTTTCGAGGTGTCCACGTTAAGTACTAATGTACTATGTAACTATACGTAAGTGCTTATGTTACTACGAGGTGTCCACGATAATTACCATTAAACAAATATTAAAATTTCCATTCCCTTTCCTATATCTATTACAGATAGGGATGGACTTTCGTAACCACAAACAATGTTACTGGGTCTCAGCATGTGCGGTCTGTCATGGGCAAAAGACGGTGTTCCGTTTTAGGGGCATCATCTCACATGAACTTGGAGGTTAAAATTGATACTGCTAATATTCCATGTTGATTTACCATATTGCATTCATGAAATGCGGTAACCGTTCGTATTTCATATGGCATTCAATTTGAATACTACTTTTTAAAATAAAATCATACGTGCGTGCGTGGTGCGTGTGTGTGTGCATGCGTGCGTGCGTGCGTGTGTGTGTGTGTGCGCGCGCGCGCCCGTGTGCATGTGTATATTCGTGGGTGTGTGTAACTGTAGAGCCAGCCCAGACCTCCATTTATAGCGTCAATCAAATAAATATGATATAACTATATTATACATTGAGTGTTTAAATCTTCTTTACATGCACTGTCGTTGTGTTGGGCTTCGGGAGAGCGTCAACCTTCATCGATGTGGACATTTGACATAGACCAATAACTCGTGCTTAATCATTTTTAATGCAAGCTGACAATCTGTAAATCTTGTCATTATGCATTCATGCATTAAATTAAATTAAATGCAATTAAATTATTTTATGCATTCTGGTGTCATATTCTTTGGTAGTATGATGCCAGATTATAAAGAAATGTCATTTGAACGGTTAGGATTATAAAAACTATGCAACACTATTTACTTGTATTGTTGATGTTCGTTTTCAGTCGTGGAGTAATTCAATGCTAGGTGTGATGGCGTGGATCATACCACTATCTGTTGCTTGCTCAACGTTTGGGGCTGCCAACGGAAGTATGTTTGGCGCTGGAAGGTAAGAACAAGACTACTTAACACATTCTTATCTATTGAAAACTAGTCGCTTCTGCTATCTAATTAAAACTCGACGCCCCTTTCGTTTCCTCAGATTGTTTTCTCGGCAACATAACATCATTGCAACGTGAGTTGTTTTTAATAGACATGTTGCAACACGACACCTAGCAATAGTAATCACGCTTAATTAACGGTAATGATTTTATGGAATGTCTAAACAGGCGCGAGTTGTTAATAACAAATGCATTGGCTATATGGTAAATAATTATGCTGGCAATCACAGTTTCTCTTGAATAAAGCGCCAGTGTAACTAATAGCATGGGTACGCCGGGAATATTTGTAATATTGGTGAAGCACAACGCACACACCCGAGCGAAACACGAAATTTTGTTTTCCAGCGTTTCGCGTTCTGCTGAGCGAGCAAGCGCAGACAGCTGAGCAAAACATACAG
>NW_014577099.1:590953-596509 GCF_000485595.1 Priapulus caudatus | reverse complement strand
CCGGACTCGCAAACACCTCCTCCTTCTCCTCCCCACTCCAACATCTTCTCCTCCTCCTGGCCCATCGCCCCCTCCTCCTCCTCCGCGTACTCAACAGCCTCTCTCTCCCTACTCAAACACCCTTCTCCTCCTCCCTCCTCCTCTCCTCACTCCTCCCTAATCAAACACATTCCTCCTTCCTCCTCCTCCTGTGGCGCTCCCTCACCTTCCCCCCTACCGTCGTCCTCCTCTTGCCTCCGCCACTCCGAACCAACACTTGCTCCGCCTTCTCCTTAGCGCCTCCCCCCGCTCCAACACCTTCTCCTCCTGCGTGCGCCGCCTCCCCTCCTGCCGCCTCCTCTGCCTCCCCTACTCGAACATACACCTTGCTCTCCTGCCCCTTCGGCCCGCCCCCCCTTCCGCCTCTTTCCCCAACACACCCCAACCCCCTTCTCCTCTTCCTCCTCTCCGCCCCTGCTCTCCTCCTCCCATTGATTATCTAACATTCATTATTTAAACCATTTCACGGAAGTAAGTTTCATGAGCGTGCCAGTTCCGCGCGGAGCGTCAAAATACGCCGGTGTGTACGGGCTCGTTAGTCAGACTCTACCGCGCAGATATGCCGCATGCGCGCACTTAGGAGTCGCTCCAGTTTCGGGGCGAGCGTACCAAATACGCCCGTACAGGCCATACGTAGAGCTGTGTGTCTGCGCGGCGCGGCGCGCGTGTGTGTTGTGGTGATGTAGTGTGCGTGCGTGCGTGCGTGCGTGCGTGCGCGTGCGTGTGTGTGTGTCTGCTGCATATCTTTGCAACCGTAAGATGTAGAAACTTCAAACTTGTTAGGTTTGTGGTTTCTGTGTATAAAAGCGACACCTAACGGGAGTGGCACGAAGTTAACGAGGCCACGTGATATATGACGTCACTAGTATGTCAGCGTCCTTTGAAAGTTAGCGGTAATGTTTACTCGAGCTATAATGTGGTCGTCGTTCAGCCGTTTAACATTAAACTAAGTCACTATCTGAGAATACGTAATATGTTCATGGTATTAGCTTGCGATCAGGTCATGTTTACGTGCGACAATGCGGTTCGAGCCCTAAATTCACTAGGCGTGGCACGATCAAGATCATGTAAAAAAAGACCGTCACCGTGTGACGTCAAACGGAAAAGACTAATCCCCGGGCACTCTGTGAGGGCGAACCCACAATTTAGGGGTGGTCGGGTTGGGTATGGTTAAGGTTAGGGTTAGAGTTATGCCTACCCTAGCCACAAGTTCCCATCTCGCTTAACACTATGTGGTGTAACAGTATATAACACTTTTTTTTTTTTTCGCCTCAAGTCCCTGTGAGTCGGAGAGCCTGGTCGGTTTATGCCTACCCTAGCTCTAGTAACTATAGCCCGCGTACCGTTGCCGCTGGGCTATAGAACGAGCCATTAGGGATGCGCAGGACCAACTTAGTCCAGCCAGTCAGCGGGAACTATGTACCTTCCGCACGTGGAGAGCACTGGCAGCAAGAACAAGCCCGCACCAAGGAGCTACATATAACAAGGAGAGGAAGCGGATTGGATGTGTGCTTTTCGCCTCAAGGACGCCATCTATGGACCATAATTAGCTGAAACGGCTGTGCAGATCCGTCCCCCAGAGACAATAGAACACTAATCTGTTCTGGACCAATATGACCAAATATGGCAAATAATTGGGCCAGATATGGCGGCGCTTCCTCTCCTTGTTATATTTAGCTCCTCAGGGCTTGAAACTAACGCTCGCCCGCTCGCCCGAGGCTAGTAGAAATCAGTAAGGGCTAGTAGAATGTCTGGGCTGACCAGCCCTGTTGGCGAGTGAAAATGCCTACCAGATAACATATATAATTACTAGTACTTTTTCAGCAACTACTAACGCTCAAGGGGTCGTTGTCGTAACAGGTACTACAGATATAAATTAAATTAAAGTGCCTAGTAGTCATATCATATCGCATCTAACTGCCGGTTGCGCAAAGCACACAGAAACACTGCGCACAGCGCCGCTGTCACATGACATCCAAAATAGCCATCCAATGGACATCCAATTTTGTGTGTCATGTGATATTTTTAAGGATATTGATTGGAGACCGTCTGTGGCGTTACATACGCTCAGGCGAAACACGCTCCGCAAATCAAACATTGCTTGTTCAGCGAAACACGCTCAGCTGAGCAATGTTTCTTGTTTCGGGAATCCGCACACAGCCACGAACATCGAGCGAAACATGTTTCGCTCCACGTTCCGGTGTTTTGCTCGGGTGTGTGCGTTGGGCTTTAGGTGGAAACCTGAGCACTTCTGTCAAAAATATTTCTACTATACAGCAAACCGCTTTCATAACACGTTGTAGGCTGTGTTTGGTATCTGCCAGAGAAGGTCACCTACCATCCATTATCTCCTACATCTCCATCAAATATTTCACACCTGCGCCTGCTCTTATATTCCAAGTGAGTATGATGTTTTAGTGTGAGATAGTGAAAATCCCTTCTAGTGAAATACTGTTACTTCTGTTTTTAACAGCCTTCTCAACCTAAACCATTACCATTACGCGCCAGTAAACTGTTATATTATTACTTATAACCTATTAGGTAACGCACTTTTTCATGAGATTAACAGTAGGTTTCGTCAAAAACATTTTCAGACGTTTCCATGAATTTTTGTATTTACGTACTTATGTAACGTACTTATGTATGTACATTTTTCGTTGCCCGCAGACTATCGTTGCCATCATCATGGTCACGATTAGTGACATAGAGGCTTTGATAGACTTCTTTAGTTTTACTGCTTGGGTTTTCTACGGTGCAACATTCACTGCACTCATTGTGATGCGCTGGACAAGGCCAGATATGGAACGCCCCATTAAGGTATACTTATTGCATATATTCTGCTTATGCATGCAAATAACAAATGTAATTTTATTTGCATCTGATAGGTTATTTACTATACGCGTTTCATTTTTTATTCCTAAATACAAATGCTGTCACATTCACGATTAAAAAGAAATTCATGGTAATTGCACTGTAGTAATATTACGGTAACCGTAACTACTTTTTACTGTAGATACCGCTCGTCATTGCCGTGGTGGTGACGCTGATCAGTATCTACCTCGTCATTGCTCCTATAGTTGATGATCCTCAGCTGGGTTACTTGTATGCAGCCCTTATTGTATTCGCTGGAATCCTCTTCTATGTGCCTTTTGTTTACTTCAAGATACACCTGCATATCTTTGGTAAGTATTTTCTGGAATTCGCCCGACGTTTAACTGATACCTGTCTGCTAACTAACTGAAATAATAGCACCAGTGTATGTGTGAACTATAGCATGTCTGACAGTCATACACGAGATTATTTATATCGATTCTATAAATATTAACGATAACATTGAATGTCGCTGCCGTTTCGTTTCAGACAAGATTACAGTTTTTATGCAAGTTTACTTGGAAGTTGCTCCAGGTGAACATACGGACTAGAGCCAGAATTCTACAACTCAGACCACATACTGCTCTGGGTAGCAGCGTAATAAGGATACATATTTAGAATACATATAAAAAAACACTAAACACTATTATTATATATATATATATGAAGACAGTTGTGTTTATGAAGACAGTATTGTGTGCGTTCGGGCGGGCAGGCGGGCGTGCGTCCGTATGTACGTACGTATATATGTATGTGTGTGTGTATGTATGAATGTATATAAGTTATAGGCCTATATATATATATATATATATATCGCTTTTATTTGGAAGGAATCATAGAAGCTGGAATATATTATTCACCAGAAACTAGGTACGTTTAGGATAGTGTCGCAGTGCTAGTTGCAGTCACAGCAAGGAATTCCGATATTATGTATAAATTTTAAGACGCTAATTATATCCCTATTTGGCGTAAGCCAATGTTGTTCAGGTAAATTAATACGTGTCACTGTGTTTGATAAATACGTAAATACCTACGTGGCTACGTGTACGCTGTATGCCGGATATGGCGCCGGTTCGCGATTATCTCTCATCTATTTGACGCACGTGAAATGGAGGCAAATATATGTTCACGTTTGCGAGCGTATCCAAAAGTTCTTAGGGTTGGCGCCTATATGTGAGCCATGACCGCTTAGTATACGGGTTGTGCGACGCCCATCCATGGGCATATAGATGCCTTGCGCGAATATTTGTAAATATGATGGCTTTTAAATTTAAACTTTTATCATAAGGCATGCATATTGAATAGCTAAGTGAGATGAGCTATAATAGAAGTGGGTCCGTTCAAAACAAAATATTGGATACATCTATATCTAAGAGGTCTATATAATTAAAAACGCCGTAACGATCACAAATTCGTGTTAGTATCAAGTAGTAATTGTGATTTTTCAATTAGTAATAGAAGAAATATTATTATCACGACTATTTTACTACGAGTGTATGTCTGCATGGAATAGATTATTAGACGAATATGTATATATATTTACGCTGAAGCATTATATAAAATATCGTTATGTTTCAGTAATATATGCTCTAGTACTAATTTGTTAAAATATCATATATCACTCGCATGGAAGTTAGATTATCTACGTGCTGTTATGACGTACGTTCCTTTATATATTTATAGGTCTTATATAGTCCGTTGTCTTGTAGTTAAAATTCATGCGTGCAACTAAAATTTCAATTAAAACGTAATATATGTCAAACATATAGTCTACCCGTGATCATTTGAATAAAACGGTTATGTCGATAGCATGCACTCTTCTTCTTCTTCTTCTTCTTCTTCTTCTTCTTCTTCTTCTTCTTCTTCTTCTTCTTCTTCTTCTCGGGTCACTACACTGCACTCGGCCTAGCCACTGCAGCACACAGGACCTGGCACGGTGGTTGAAGGCCTCAAGGTCTCCAGAGAACTACAGGGCTCTGGTAATAGAGGCACTGAACATGACAATTAACTTTCCTGTTTAACGATTATCAAACGCTGTCCAGGTTCGCTGATTCACTCTTTTTAAGTAACTTAATACAGGGAAAGAAGAATAGAGAGTGTGTGTGTGCGCGCGCGTGCGTGCGTGCGTGCGTGCGTGCGTGCGTGTGTGTGTATGTGTGTGTGCGTGTGCGCGCGCGCGTGTATGGCAGGCGAGGTGGGACACAAATTGTATTTAGTGTCTATCACTAAATCATTTAGTGTTTGTCAATAATTCCATGCCTATGATTAGCTAAGAAAAAATAAGTTGTATCTGATTGGTTGATTTAATGACTGTCACTAAATGGAATATATGATAGTCACTAAATACCATTTGTGTCCCACCTCGCCTGCCATTTAGTGTCTATCATTAAATCATTTAGTGTTTGTCAATAATTCCATGCCTATGATTGACTGAGAAAAAATAAGTTGTATCTGATTGGTAGATTTAATGACTGTCACGGTGGTTGAAAGCCTCAAGGTCTCCAGAGCTACAGGGCTCTGGTAATAGAGGCACTGAACATGACAATTAACTTTGTGTTTTTAATATATGATAGTCACTAAATACCATTTGTGTCCCACCTCGCCTGCCATACGCGCGCGCGCGTGTGTGTGTGCGTGCGTGCGTGC
>NW_014577099.1:576600-590483 GCF_000485595.1 Priapulus caudatus | reverse complement strand
TGAGCTGGACAGCACACAGCACACAAGTTTCCAACAGTAGCAGATACAGCAAATCGGCGAACTTCGTGTGAACTTGCTTCCCAAAATTGGCGGTTTGTGGCGCATCCATGACCTACTAGCTATGATTGGAAGTGTTCTATCTTGTGGCCTACGGCACATCTAGGTATCTTTGCGTCACTATAGTATTCAGCGTCTTTGAAAGTTAGCGGTTAATGTTACTCGAAGCTTATAATTGTGGTCGTCGTCAGCGTTTAACATTAAAACTAAGTCCAAAGCTTCTGAGAATACGTTAATTATGTTCATGGTTATTAGCTTGCGCAATACAGCGTCATGTTTTACGTGCGACAATCGGGTTTTAGCCGCTAAATTCACTAGGCGTGGCAACGATCATGATCATGGTAAAAAAGAACCGTCCCGTTGTGACGTCAAACGAAAAGAGCTATCCGGGCACTCTGTGAGGGCGAACCCACAATTTAGGGGTGGTCGGGTTGGGATGGTTAAGGTTAGGCGTTAGGTTATGCCTACCCTTAGCCACAAGTTCCCAATCTCGCTTAAAACTGTCTACGTCAGAATTCGAGCACACAGCAGTATATATTTGGGTGTTCTTTGTACAGAAAATAAAAAATGTAATGAAAAATACAATTAGGCGTTTCTATCTATTACTTTTCATGGGCTCATATACCTTCTTTATACTCCCTAATTTGCCCGGCGTGCATTCGATGTAACCAAGACGGTTCGATTCAAACAACAACGGCCATGAATTCGAAAATTATCTTGTGTGGCGCCCATGCACGCAGCTAGCACGATATAGCGAATCATTTGCGGTAAACGAGCATTGGCAATAAATTATTGTGCGGCAGCCATGAAAATTCCTTGTAAACTTAAGCGGGAGTTTCTCAATATAATCTTCTTCTGCTTATTTTCTCTTTCGTTTTCTTTCCGATGCACTGGTCCTGCCACCATTATTTATCGTTTAGTTTTATCTAGCTACTGATCGATTCCTGAAGGGGGATGTCACAAACATTTTTGTTTGGCAAGAAAATAAAAAAAACACAACTAACATTTCGCAGTTTTTAATATATATTTTCAAACATAATACACACTGAACATATATTATTTATTTTTCCTATATTTGTATATTCTATATAGCCAACACAAATATAAACAGAAACCGTTTGGGCCACACTTTGTGCGGCACCAGGTACACAAATCACGATGACATCGACGCACGCAACCAGCTGCACAACGCGAGTGACGCCGTATTGTGTAAATAGTGTTAGGTAATCACTAATTCAAATCGTCAAAGATTTTTGCAAAATTTAACCCAACGTAAAGAACATTTATATCAGTAGAGCTTTAGGATATATTATTAGTAACGTTAGTACTACTTTGATGTAAAAAAAATTATACAAAAATAAGGTTTTACAACTATATAATTCAGGAAATGTCGTGAGCGTAGACACTTTACCTATGGTGGGTAACAGTCGGAGCCACGAGGGACTTTGAAGGCGAAAAAAAAAAAAAGTGTTTATATATATACAGCTTTTTTTTTTTGCGCTCAAGTCCCATGTTGAGTCGGAGACGCGCCTGGTCTGGTTTACGCCTACCCTAGTTCTAGTAACTCATAGCGCCGCGTACCGTTGCCGCTTGGGCTATAGAACGAGCCATTAGGGATGCCGCAGGACAAACTTAGTCCAGCGCGAGTCAGGCGCGGAACTATGACCCGCGAGCGTGGAGAGCACTGGCAGCAAGAACAAGCCCGCACAAACGTGCCTAACTTTGCCTGCCGCACAGTTTCCACCAACTCGCCGCTTTTCAATCAAGTTTACAACTCCGGTGTCCTTGCAGGTAATGCCACTTTCCAAACTATCGTTTAAGAATCGCGGAAGAACTGCCACTGAACAAGCTACACCGCCATTTTTGACAATCGGCCCCGCCAAGAATGCGCTGCAAGATCACAGAAATTCCTCAAATATATCATGCGAAATGATCCTTTGGATGCTACCAGGCAAACGGGCGGCATGCCCAATCGCTGGCAGCGCGCTGATTGGCTGCAAGCAAGTTTAACGTGAGACAGGGCTGCGCAACTAACGTTTGTTGACATCGCGGGGTGAGTCATGCGCCAATATTTGAGGATAGTTTTCTGTGGATTAGAGCGCATTCTGGCAGGTGAATTGCAAAAATTTGGCGGCGTTGGGTGCTTGTTCAGCAGTTCCTTCTTGCGATTCCTAACGATAGTTGCGAAAGTTGGTGTCACCTGCAGAACACCGGAGTTGTAACTGCATTGAAAACGTGGTGAGTTGGTGGAAACTGCACGCAGCGGCGAGTTAGCACCGATGTTGTTCATTATAGTCAATGGCGGTGTGTGCTGTTGTACGTGCGGGCTTTGTTCTTGCTGCCGCTAGTAGGTGGATGAGGGTGGCGGGTTGTGTTGGTTGTGGACAAACATTGTTGTTGTCAAGTACAAATATATGAATAGTAATTTGGTTCACTTTCATGGACAAAAACTAATAATTAACAATCTTTTTTGATCGCTTAATTTGTTACTGACAACAACAATGTTTTTGCTCCACAACCAACCCCAACGCGCCCGCACACCCTCCACGTGCGTGAAATACATACATGGATGAAATTCTTCCGGCGGATCCGTGGAAATCGCGCGGATTTGACAATGCCAGGGGCCGATTTTGTGAAAGCGTCTACTTCGCTTGAGAAAATTGGGGGGGGGTAACAATGTAAAAATTTGAATTTATATACTGCTCAACAGCACCTGACTGTAGACTGTTAGAGTGTACGGACAGTAGACTGACAGCGACAGTATACCAGTCGTATCTTGTTTTTGTGCCTACCAAAAAGAAAAGTCCTCGTCTTCAGCAGGCTGCTAGTTAGGAGGGCAGACATGGAGCTTATGATCTTGAGGTAGCTGAATCATCGTAACGACCAATGCCTGTGCCTGGGGGGGGGGACACCGGTTTATCATGTTGTTGTGTGTGCATGACTATGCACTGATTGTTTCATTCGCATTGTGTGTTTTTTTCATTCAAATCTCGTCGCAGCAAGGCAGCTGCGAGATGTCTTAGTCTTTATGTCTGAGTAAAACAATGCAAGCAATGGGTGGAAACAGAAAAATATCATTATGTCTATACATTTAATAAAAAAACTTGCCCTATTTTCAGCCCCCTGATTTCCTATTCATAGTTTGTTTGTTCCTTTTGTCAACTTGAAAAGGTGATTCAAGAGTCTCCTATAAGGCTATAATGTGTTCAGAATAGCTTAGAATGCACCAAATTGCACCATTCCTTTAAAAAAAATTCCAGGGGAAATGAACTACAAATACAGGGGCTAATCTAACCCGACAAGGCTGTTTGACTAACGTCAATATACACGTTTTTATTCTTTTATTATTTATTTTATTATTGAATGATTTTATGGAACAAAGGTATATAGGCAGAGTATATTATTACCTTATGTGTTACAGAACTGACACAAAATGCATCCAGACCTGTCATCACATCTACACACGGATGAGTGCAATGAGATGATCAAACAGTTGTCACAGTGCCATGTAGATGTAAGTAATTGCATTTATTTAACAGGTGAAGAACATTCTCTATAACTGGATACATATTAAAATTTAGATGTCATGTTTTGAGTAATTTATTATTGTGATAGTATTCAATAGTCTAGCATTCATGTTGATTGTATTTATAATTTATTTGTTAAGTATTCATTTTGTTTTTTAGTAAAGTACACAAATTCTTGGAGTAGAACATTGGTCTGTAACGTGAACGTATATTATACTTATTGTATAATAATTTTTATTTTTATTTAATTTAATATTGTAAAATAATATGTGCTTGCATATTTCTTAGACATTTACTATTCTTATTAGAAAAAAATAAACCTAATTGGACGCTGACGTGGTCCGTGTTACCGTACAACTGTGCTACCCCAGATGAAGTTGCACTTTTGAATTTCGATTTTGCACATTTTAGACTGGCAGCTTAATAATCACAAAGTTGTAATTATATTTATGCCTACCTACTATTCATCTTAATTACTTACTGTGTGCATAATCAAACTGATACGAATGGTGGCATACAAGAAATAGCAATTGTTCTTTTTTGAATTAACAAATAAAAAACACTCGATTGGTGTGTTTATTGCCACTGAAAACTGAATTTATGCAACTGTGCTGGATCAGCATAAATAGTGGTGCCACCAGAATTGTAAACAAACAATGAATATTTTTAATGTTAAAAATATTTTGGTGAATATTGAACCTCGAAATCTTATCATATAATATGGAGCTGGTTTAACTGAAAATATGTCTTAAACCTACACCAACTTTTTAGGAAATTATATTAGCCATATACTACACAAAAGGGGGTGTATAAGATAATATAATATCCCCCAGGGTTCTCCCCATTGCCTTTTAGTTTTAACGTGCGTTAGGTATGACGTGCATTCAAAGCTGTAGCTAGTTTATGACATCCCATAAATCCGACATGCCTTAATATTTAGCTGTGTTTATTTTTGACAATTCCTACAAAGTCGTACACTTATGGACACTTATGACACGCGTAATTCACTCCAACTTGTACAACGCGTGGAGTTTTATTGATAGTGCTAGAAACAATCTTTGCTGAACACGAATTTTCAAATATGTTGATTCCTTTGTTTGCATTCAGAATAAATATAAGAAGTTTTTGGGCGCATGCAATGACTTCAAGCGTGCGATGGACAGGTGCTTGAAGAATGAGGTAAGTCATGCTGGGTCCAGATTTTTGAAAACTTTGAAATTTTCAGACGGTTGTCAGATCTATCTTAAGCATTTGCATTGCCTATCAATTTTAACTATGACAGTGCTTGTATATTAAACGAGCAGCACATTGTAAAATGCATCCGATTGTATTCCAGAGGGAAACAAACAGACGGGAAAACCTGCGTAAGGCAAGGGAGAAACAAGCTGTAACTAAACAAAATATATTAAAAGAACGACAATCTTCTTCATCGAAGTAAAAAGTACGTAGTTCTTAGTTTTTTAAATTGGGTGTTTTAATAACAAGTTTTTTTCAACTTGTTAGAATAACTTTAGCGAATGGCGTTAAGCTAAATACTCACAAGCACCTCAGCTATACGATGTTAGATATAATCGTCAGTTACATAATTACATCAGTGCTGTTGTTTACCATTGCTGTAAATGGGCTCTTCATGAAGATCAACTATATTCATGTAGTAATACTTGGAAAATTAAAAATGTTAATAACATTTGTTCTAAAAATAGCCAAAACACAGTGGCATGGCTTCGTAGATATGTGTTATCTGGTTTAAACTGCAACAAACCTTAACCTGCATTTAATATTGAATTATTTATCTTAGGAAATCTCTTAAATAAAATGCGATTAAGAACTTTTTGATTTTTTTATAAAGATTTTTCGGTGGTACCATCTTCTTGTTCTCTTCCTATCTTCTCTGGATCAGCTTCCAAGCTCTTACATGCCGTGCTATATCCCATATGTAAGGTGCCTTCCATTCAAAGCTCTAGTCAGCCTCTGTATTTCTTACTTTCTCACTTCTGGAATGCCCAAAATACCAGGAACCTACTCTAGTTTGGGCCATCTTTCTTGGTAATCTTGGCCATGTATTACAACGTCGTTTACTGTGCATATGGAGCTGTGTAAAGGATCCAATGACTTGTAATGGCTTCCTCTGAAAGTTTTCATCAAGACCCACGAGTACTGTAGCAGAGCTTAACTCATTGATATCTGCCAAAGCATGTCTGAAGTTGTGAGCATGCTTGACGTTTAGTCCAGTTGCACGTTCCAGCATTCATCTGAAACACCCATTGTGAAGAATACCGGCATTGTGTAGACTCACATCTCATGATGGCTTCCTGGTCAACACCAGTGGAATTGTCATGAGAGCCGGCTCGCTCACTGGAACTCTATAACCCCGATTTTATTCGTGCGATCGAGCTTAGCCTTGCATCACTAACAGTGCCCCTGGCTGCCATCACGACAGGATGTTTCACTCTGTCAACTCTAAGGCTTACACGAACTCATTAAAGCCACCGAGGAATTACAACAGCTGCCACTGCTTCCACCTAACCAGCCCTGGATGATTGGAGTATTAGCACCGTGAGCCATACTAAGTTACTCAGTTGTTGCAGACACGTAGTTCGACCATCGCTGCTTTCGCGATTTTATTACGCACCCATACAAGCACGTGTAAATAAAAATGAAGCGTTTCACATGTCTCTAAGCTGGCATAACGACGTCTGTGTGCTGTAGTGTCGAAGACAGCTCACGTGTGCACAGGTGGTACACATACCTGTGTAACACCTTACTGTTAGTATTAGCTTAGCTACCGCTGCCGAAGATTTGCTATTATTAATCCAAGTTGAACATATCGTACGCTCCTGTATTGTTAGGAATGTATGTTGCTCAATGATTATGTTTAGGCTAACTTGTAAATAATTAGATCCGCGCAAATGGTGGCAGAATCTAGCTAACAGGAAAAGAACAAAACTAGCTGATAGACCATGTCTGGGTCGGTGTAGAGATTGCACCTTGACTCGCCTGTAGGACTTTTTCCTGACATTACAGGATCTAGTCAATTTTTTTATTTTAGCTGATCTACCAAAGGGTAGAAGCCTAATGGGATTGTAACAGCTGTTTGTTCACGTAGCCAGGGACTATTATTTTAGCAGTGAGCTTGACGCGACGCATCTTTTGTATCTAGCAGTTTGACACATCAGTGTGAATGTGTTGTACCAAAATGCAGGGTTATGGCTAAAATGTGGGGGAGTCTGGTGGTGGTCGCGGGAGAAAGCGCACGCGCGTGTGCGCGTTGCTTTGTCCTTGTGTGCAAGGAGAGGTGACGTCAGCAGATATTAAAGTTTATGCGGTTCAAGACACAAGTTTGGATTTCTACTTCATCATTTCTACATGAACTCTTAATTCAACGTTACAGGATCATACTATAGTGAATGATTCATACAACGTGGAGGTTTTAGGGAACAAGGGAACCGGAGCATTAAATTTCACGGAACAGGGGATATTGTCGAATTATGATCAGGAAAAAAGGGAACTGCTAATTAGATGTTTGGGAACAAGGGAACTCTGATTTTCCACAGTTTTCTGAGACTGTTTACAATAAACTGAAGTATTTCAGGGTTATTTCAATATAGTGTACTGTAGGGACCGTTAGGGTCCACAATTATAGGTCATTGTTGCACTCCAGCATCACGAGACAATTATGGGGAACAGTGGTAAATATTTTTGGGGATTAAGGGAACTGGAAAATAATTTTCGGGACCGTGGGAATACAAGCTAAAAAACATTTTAGGGAACAAGTTATTTTATTAATGGAGAACACGGGAGAAAATGCATAATAGTAATAGAATCATAGATCAAGGGAACATGTACCACCTGGGAGGGGCTCTACGAACAACAAAAACGGCGCTCGTGGATGTCTTGAAGATCTAGAAAGAGCACCGCACCATCCTCGAACAAAACAAAATGAGATTGAATATATACGTAACAACGAATCAGCAGTGTAGTCCATCAGTGTAGATGGCCTATTAAGTCTAGCACTTGTATTCTTATAGTACACCCCATCTACTTGTAAATCATTTATGTAGAAGAAGGCAGCAGATGGTTTAAACGCAACGATGACTAGAAGAGGAGTTGTGGCGGCATATCCTAGTGACACGTGTAGGCGTTAACACCACGTGTGAGATGTGCATCGTGAGCGGGAAGGTTCAGTCCAGCACAAACGCCGTTTTGGTTGCATTCTAACTGCATCTGCATAACTGCATTCTGGCAGCATCCCAACTGTAGATGCGACGTGGATTCGGAGAGATATTGGTTGATACTCCGAACTGTTCACGTTGGCCTAATTTCACTCGTGGTAGTTATGTGATGTCTGTATCCGACGGGCGAGCAACCTCATAAGAGACATGAGTGTGTAGCTAAGTGCGAGTAGCCCAGAATCACTAGATGTTGTGTACGGACTGTGTAACAGTGAAACAGACTGCAATGCGCGCGCGTGTGTGTGTGTGCGTGTGTGCGTGCGTGTGTGTGTGTGTGTGTGTGTGTGCGTTCGTGTGTGGTGTGTGCATGGCTGTACACGTGCAGGCACCTATAGCCAACTACACCCTAGCTTGTACTTAAGTGTACCCTAAGTACACTAAGTGTACTTAAAGGTACTAAGCTTGTACCCTAAGTGTACTTAAAGGTACACTTATCAATTTAAAGGAGGCGTATCGTGTACCGCACAAATATAAACATATTCCAAACACATTTACCCTTGACCTAATCCCATCCAATATTCATTAATCATGCACGTTATATTACAGCGGTCAGCACCTGTAATGACTTCTCGTATTTTTCATGCCGTAAAAACGGCAGGAAGCCTTTTAACCAGTAGATGGCGCAGCATGCCAACTTGTTAGTGGGAATATTTGCTAGAACACGGGCGTCGAAGGAGGGTCACGTGATGTGGCTGCACTTGTGATTAGGGTTATGGTCAGGGTTAGGGTTAGGGAAATAAGGCCATGTCTAGCACGGAAGTATGACTGTGGAATCTTTCTGTGGAAGATTTGGACTTTGAAGCGTACGAAGTGACTAGTGCTGCCACGTAACGGCACCCTCCTTCGACGCTCGTGTTCTAGCAACACCCGTGTTAACGGGTGCACCCCACACCGCGTTTTCCATAAATCTATCTAAAAAATTATAAATTACTACATGCCAAAGCAGAACAAGATCTACTGAAACAACCATCTTTCAACACAAATCGAACCGTTTAATACTTCCGTCTATACTCACCGTTACACCTTACATAGATAACTAACTAACAGCATATTATATACCATTAACAGTAAAAATATCATGATGAAAGCCGTTTGTAATATTAAATGCTGGCGAACACTTATACGGGGGGTTCGGTGTTCGCTTGTTTTGTAATTTAACAGAACTGTGCACGCGAACTGGAGGAGCCGGCGGGTCTTGCCCAATGTGTGCATGTCAGTGAGCACAATGTTCCTTTATGTAAGTTTACATTAGATTCACAAGCTTCAGTTTGATTGTCAACGATTTACGAAAAGTCAGTTTAGATTTACATGGTATCAATGGACAACGCTACGGTTACATGAGACATCGATCAAAGAAATTATTTGCGTTGAACGTGGATCTTTACTCCATGTGAGTGACATCCTATAACAGCCCACTCCCGGTAAGATATTACTATAGTATACGTCTATTGCATCAACAGCCATCGTGCAAAATTGTATGAGCACCACATGAGCACCATCGTGATTAACAGAAATATAGGTTTGATTCATACCAACGTGTAAGTCGCCGTTTTCCGTTTTGTATAATTATTATCGTTCTGTGCTGATTAAGATCATAATTATCCAAGTTTAAACAGCGGTTTGTGCAACGACTAATAACACAAATACACACTACGCACATTATGCACTCATACGTACATGCACCCCCCCCCCCCAAATACACGCACACACAAACCCCTACACACCGCGTGTGATATACAAAATACACGATATAATGACAACACTTTATACATAGAGCATCCTGGTCGCTGGTGTGGCATTTCAATGACATTATTTTTCGATTTAATTACATATCTCTGATGTCAGATAATACTGGCTTACGTGCACGTGTTGATTTCTCGTTCACGTGCAGCGAATGCTAACCGGGATCGTCTCTCCGAGGGATTAATTATATTTCGCTGGATGACGCTATCAACGAAGACATACGAAACGCAACGATATGCGGCCGGGTATATCGCTGCGATCAATAGCTTGGCCACGCAACATGCGCCAGAGTTCGCTTTGTTTAGCTCGATGCGAGCTAGAGTCCCTGTATATGGAGTTTATCTCTCTCTCTCTCTCTCTCTCTCTCTCTCTCTCTCTCTCTCTCTCTCTCTCTCTCTCTCTCTCTCTCTCTCTCTCTCTCTCTCTCCCTCTCCCTCTCTCTCTCTCTCTCTCTCTTCTCTCTCCCTCTCCTCTCGTCGTCTCTCCCTCTCTCTCTCTCTCTCCTCTATATATATATATAATTTATATATATATATCTATACACATACATACATATATATAGAAAAGGGTCACACGATGCGCCTAAGAAAATTTCACACCCCGACCTAAGACTGACGGAGAATGCACTGTTCACTTGCGTTCGTCGTAAACAACTCATGTGTAGAGTGAAAGTATGACGTGACTCCCAACTGTCAATCTAGTAGGGCATGTACCTTGTAGGTCTCACCTGTGATAGTAGGTCTCTTGTCCACGTGTGCTGTTTTAATGATTTTACAATTCGTTAAAAATAATAGTCGACGTGGTGTTCTCGTGCAACCGTTCCGTGAGAACCCGCAGCTATTTGACATAGAGGATGACCAGTCACCAGGCGCGACGAGCCGTATCGAGTATGGGATGGCTGAATCGGCTAGTTCGGGACGCTATATTAAACTATATTTGATTATCTCGTAACCGAGATAAATCACGAGGCTTTTTGTGATATGGGAATAGAATTCGAAGTCAACTGGGACGGGGGAAAGTCGAAATGGTTGTTTTTATGACATATCTTTGTATGTCTTCATATCTTTTTTTTATATATCTGTAAGTGTTTATATATCTTATATATATTTATCTTTATTTTCATGACATATCGGGGGGAAATGACATTTTTACCTGCGAACCTAGGAATGGACTCCCGTCCCCACTCAATATTTGGAATAGCAGCAGCATCTCGTAATTTCCATGTTGTACTTTCCCGCAGCAAACAGCAATGATAGAGAAAACTGTCACTCGTTTACGATTCAAACGTGATAGCAATGAGAACGCTTCGTATCAACCCAATGGGCAAGTGATATATAAGTTTTATCCATTGCTGTGCCACAACGGCATGCAATAGAGATACGTTATTGGCATGGTACTGTCGTCGCGCATACCTCCTGTATTATGCAGCAGTGCACGTGAACTGCTTGCTATCGTATTACTATAATTTGGCTAATCTTGTGTGTGTGTCCGATGTGTGTGTGTGTGTTGTGTGTGTGTGTGTGTTGGTGTGTGTGTGTGTGTGTTTGTTTGTTGTTCGCTTTTTTTCGCCCTGATTTGATCACTCAAATTCGCAGCTAACTGAAGATTATATTCAGAATCACCACGTCTGGGAGATGCGTTCTGGCCTGAGAAAAAAATCGAAAAAAGTTTAAGTATTAAGTATAAGCTCAAAATTTCGAAAAAATGCTATTCGGTCAATAGAATGGCAGTGGGTACAGCAGATCGCACTTCACAGTTACGTGGGAATCTACACTGCTTCTCTTGACTGGCCGCCGTATGAGCATATTCAGTAATCACAACGTCTGGGAGTATGCCGTTATGGCTTCAAGACAAAAATCCTATTCCTCATTAGATGGTGCCTACGTCTCAGATTCCCCCCCTACTGCACGATTTCCCCCGTCACTCTGCTTTGACGTACACCGTACTGACACAGTAGTCAGTAGTCAGTGGCCAGTAGCTGTGCCAGTGTTCTGTTGTACCCAGTGCAGTGGTTTTCTTTTCAGTTACATGAAATATTTAACTTTATCTGTGTCACTTACATGGAGTTTTTATTTTAAAAATAAAGACAACATTTGCTGGTTCTACGGGTATACTTTCTGCTAGTATGTATAAATTCCCATACATTAGATTCGCACACGGCTAGCACACGTGTATCGTTCAATATTTCATAGTGAATAGGGACGTAATAAGTAACCCCGCATAGGCACTTGGGAGTAATTAATATCAGGAAGTATAAGAGATCTTGAATCCTCCTGATAATAATGTGTGCGTTTGTGTGTGCGAGCATGCGTGCGTGCATGCGTGTGTGCATGCGTGCGCGCGCGCGCGTGTATATATATCAGGACAAGAGCTAATAATACCTCTTGATCAGGAGCATATAATAGATTCGTTGTCTCTATTCATGTACTCCTGATGTTGTAACAGGAGAACAGTTGATTGATATGTTTGATGTGCCCCTGATAATGTGTTTGTATATCTTATTCTCATGATATACGCTGAAGCTACTGCGGCCTTATCTGTGTGTACGCAAATTGTGTTGGTGCGCGTGCCTGCGTGCGTGCGTGCGTGCGTGCGTGCGTGCGTGCATGTGTGCTATTTAGTTGAATACCCAAGGTCACAGTAGCAGTACAGCTGGTAGCTTCCATATCTTTTATCATTTATGTGTTTTTATTAGGGATTCACAACTCGAGATAACGTGTGTGCGTGCATGACAGTGCCCGATTCAGTACAGATACGTCTACACGTATAAACGTGCTTGTTTGTGTATACGTGCGCGAGTATGCGAAAATTAATGGTAAATAAACACGAAATGTAACAAAGTCTTAATGTTTCTCTACTCTATTTCGCCTATAATCACCTGTAAGTGCCGGTCTAATGCTCATATGCAATATACAAGTAAACCGAACGCCCGTCCGCGCCGCGAAATAGAGTAGAGAAACATTAAGACTTTGTTACATTTCTTGTTTATTTACCATTAATTTTTTTTATTGAGACGTTCCAAGTGCCTGTGGTAGGAATGAGTGTATGTGTGTAAGTTGATAGTGTTTGATAAATGTTTTAGCGTGACAGGGAGCTCCCCTCACCATTATGTGCGAATACAGTAAACGCTCTCAATGGTGGGTATAGGAGTACGCAGGCAATTACGCGCTCACTGTCGCGTAGGCAGCTGATTAGCTAGCTAGCTAGCTGTTCAGTGAACAACACGAACAACGATCGACTGTCGAGATAGTAGCTCAAGTTACCTGTGTAGTTTTTATTGAATTACCCCCAATGCAATTAAGGCGATCGTAACTAGAGGTATCAAGAGCTAATAATACCATTAGTATTATTAGCTCTTGGAGGTATGTAGATATAGTTACGCGCCTGCAGAACTCACCAACTCGCGGCGCCACACACCTATACATTAGCTGCGTAGAATAGCATATATATATCAGGGGTGAATGATGACAAATTGACGCATTTGTCATTAATCACCCCAGCTATATATGTTCGTGCGTGCGCGTGTTCGTTATTTGCAGGTGCATGCGGATGTGCTGGTGTGGGTACAACGGGGGGAGTGTGTCGTCTCTCGCTCGCCGATCGTTGCCGGTGCACCACGTCGTCAGCCATTAGCTGAACATGTACTGTTGCATTCCGTGCGCGGCGTAGTGCTTGGACACGCTAAGTGCGTGCTGTGATTTCTCCCGCAGCGCGTCGACGACGGCCGTGCGGGTGTCGGCCAGCGCGACGACGCTCACGAACTCTGCCAGCGTTTCGATGCCGCGCAGCCCAAGGTTGACGCCCATGCCTGCAAGGTCGAAAGCAATCACGAGAGTCAGGCAGGTTAATAACCTCGGAGTAATTATCTCGGAGTAAATATCATGCATGACGACACGGTGCCGTGCGCACGGTGGAGATAATAAAATGATTATCTGGATCACCGAACGTACGGACTATATAGTAATTACGCCAGCGTCATATTAGCTTAAAGGCATAATTCGACCATCGATTATGCAAAGTTGACGAATGCTACAGTAACTGGCACCTTGTGTAGTTAATAAGTATATTACCTTATAGCCAAACGCGTATTAGTTTGTCCAATATCACTGCTGGTTACTAAGAAATGTCTAATTGAAATCCGCAGTCCAAGAAATCGGTTGTTGACAGTTACAAACCGCCATGCCGGCCGTAACCGGCCGTAACCGGCGAGGCGGTGTCATACAGATTACAGTGCACCGGACATTTTCGCACGTATGCTCGGCCGTCAGTGATTTCGATCCTTGTAGTCTGAGTGCGCATTCCGTACGTTATGGTTTTACTCTTG
>NW_014577099.1:568355-573652 GCF_000485595.1 Priapulus caudatus | reverse complement strand
GCGCGGTCCATCAAACTCCACGGTGTGCGGGCCCAAAGCGTCACCCGGACGATAATCATTTGTTCATAAACATATATAATTTATTATTCATTAGTAAATTATTTTTTGGATGAATGAAGATATTATATGCGGTTAGCGAAGACAGATATATGGTGGCAGAATTTTCAACGATCGGTCAGAGAAGGTGTTTTCTGAGCAAATGAGTTTTCGTGCTTGGCGACAACTTCATTTTTATCACTTCTCAATTTCCAATCTCAAACAGACATGCCCCTCTTACAATAATGAATTCTAAGTATGGAAAGCGACATTTGGTAGTTTATGGAGGAGATAATTTCTAGAAAATCGAACATCCAGTAAGGATTGATAGTAAGTTGCAGGACGTGACAATCATTGATTCACTACTGACAGACTTCAACCGATAATAATATTATGATAACACACAACATACATGAGCGCCGACATGCGAACTATTTTGCGCTCTCATGTGGGATCAGTATGCTGTGTCACAACAAACAAAAGCTGTGACGAAAGGCTAAAAGCTGTGTGTGATGCATTAGAGCGGCATCTGAGAAGCTGACAAAGGCTAGGTATGCAGCAGGCGTCATATTGCCTTGCCAGCGTCTCTTCCAGGGTCTATACAATATAGCCAGCTACGCGTTAGCACCGTATAGCTATATAGCCAGTACGCTACTAGACGTGATACGCTATATAGCCAGTTACGCTATTACGCACGTTATAGCCTATAATACGCAGTACGCTAATAGCACGTATAAACTATATAGCCAGTATGCGCTATAGCACGTATAGCCAGTCGTTATAGCACGTATAAACTGTCAGTACGCGTATCAGCAACCTATAGCCAGTACGGCTATAGCCACGTATACGCCAGTGACGGGTATAGCACCCCTCTACTACCAGTACCGCTATATGAGCACGTATAAGCCAGTACGCTATAACCACGTCATAACCCATACGCTATAGCACTTGTAGGAGCCAGCTATGCGTATAGCACGTATAGCCAGCTTACGCCTATTAAGAACGGGTATAGCCAGTACGCTATATCACCTATAGCCTGTACGCTATAGCACGTATAGCTACTATAGCCAGTACGCTATACACGTATAGCTATATAGCCTGTACGCTATAGCCCACGGTTTTAGCCACGTACACTATAGCGACGGTGTAACGCAGGTCAGCGCTCTAGCATGCTACTAGCTAGTATTAGCCAGTACGCGATATCAGCACCGTATAGCTTTTAGCGCAGTACGACTATACCACGGTATAGCGTATATAACCACGGTACGCTATACGCACGGTCATTAGCCTACTAGTGCCAGTTACACCAGGCACGGTATAGCTATTAGCCAGTATGCCATAGCCACGTATTAGCCAAGGTACGCTATATCACGCTATGACCAGTCACCGCTTATAGCTCACCTACTAGCCCGGCGTCTGGTGGAGTACGTTATACACGTATAGCAGTATGCCTATAAGCACCTATAGCCATGTCCGCTATAGCACTGTATAGGCCAGATAGCGCTATAGCACCGTATAGCCAGTACGCTAGTAGCACGTATATCCAGTACCGCTATAAGCACGCTGATAAGC
This sequence comes from Priapulus caudatus, assembly GCF_000485595.1. Lineage (NCBI taxonomy): Eukaryota > Metazoa > Priapulida > Priapulimorpha > Priapulimorphida > Priapulidae > Priapulus > Priapulus caudatus. Next base: position 572,044 of record NW_014577099.1, on the reverse strand, counting down.
CAGTACCGTATAGCACGATATAGCCAGCTACGCCTATAGCCACGTAAAGCCAGTACGCTAATAGCCCACGTTTAGCCAGTACTCTATAAAACGTATTAAGCCAGTACGCTATTAGACACGTAGAGCAGTACGCTATAGCACGTTTAGCCAGTACGCCCTATAGGTCATTGTAGGAACCAGTATGCTATAGCACGTGTATAGCTAGATAGCCAGTATGCTAGTAGAGCACGATATCAGCCCCGACAAGTACGCGTATAGCACGTATAACCAGTACGCCGTATAGAACCTAATAGCCAGTACGCTGATAAGCACGATAGCCAGGTACGCTAGGTAGCGACGCTATAAACCGAGTACCGCTATACGCCACGACTGTGTATAACTAGTACGCCGATATAGCACCGTATAGCCATGTCGCTATAGCACGTATAGCCATCTAGCCATGTATCTATAGCACGTATTTAGCCAGTACGCGTACGCTATAGCACGTATAACCAGTACGCTATAGCACGTATAGCTATATAGCCAGTACGCTATAGCACGTATAGCCAGTACGCTATAGCACGTATAGCCAGTACGCTATAGCACGTATAGCTATATAGCCAGTATGCTATAGCACGTATAGCCAGTACGCTATAGCACGTATAACCAGTACGCTATAGCACGTACATATATATAGCTATATAACCAGTACGCTATATCACGTATAATCAGTACGCTAGATAGCACGCTAATATAGCCAGCTACTAACTGTTACTGACGGATATTGAAATGGGACGCATCACACCATGGTCGAGTAAAGCCACTAGAGCGCTGCAGGTCTCCTCCACATTGGACAGTTCGCGATCCGCGTGCGGCTTAATTAACGGCTGGCGACAATAACATATACCTACAGCAGGTTTCGCCATCGCACAGTGGCCATTGCCCGGCCAATTGCCCCTATAGTTCAGATAAGCAGTCCTTATAAATGTCTGCACGGCGGGACAATTAAGCTTGGAACGTTTAATCACACACATGCACAAACACACGTACGTACGATAGCGCCAGTAGCGCTATAGCAGTATACTATAGTAGCCAGATGCTTAGCAACGTATAGCCAGTACGTTATAGCAACGTATAACCAGTAACGCTATAGGCACCGTATGAGGGGCTCAGTAGTGCGCCCTAAGTAGGCAGGAACGGGTGAATATGCGGCAGTAAGGCTAATAGGGCACCTAAGTAGGGCCAGTTAAGCGGCCTCAGTAACGCAGCGTAAGTAAGGCCCAGTAAGCCCTATCACCCCGCACGTATAACGGAGCAGGGCTAATGAGCATGGTAAGAGCAGGTAATGGACGTATAGGCACCGTGGAATAGCCAAAAGTTACCGTATATCGGAAGCGGTATAACCAACTACGGCTATTATATACTAAAGCCGTACGCTATAGGCATCGTAAGCGCTATATAAGCCAGTACGCTATAGCACGTATAGCTATAAGCCCTGGGTAACGCAATAGGCACGTTTAGAGCCAGTACACTGATTAGCACATGTAAGGCAGTTACTGGCTGGTAGCAATGCTATAAGGGCTATGAAAGCAGTACGCTATAAGACTCACAGTATAGGCTTTTAGCGACAGTAAACGCTATAAGCGACTATAGGGCTATTAGTAACCAGTAACGGGAGCTAACCGCCACGCTATAGGCTAATAGCCTAGCCGGTAAGCAATAAGGGCCACGGTATCCGCTATTAACGCGAGTCAAAGCAGCTAGCAACGCTATGCCAGCTACGCGGATTAGTATCAAACGTAATAACAAGTCACGCCCCTAAATAAGGCACCTAATGAGCCAGTAACGGCTATCAAGCACCGTAAATAGCCCGCAGGTAAATGCTAAATAGCGACCTATAAGCGCGCCCAGGGCTCCGCCCTATAGCGGCTGTATAAGCCAAGATAACCCGTATACCGGCCACCCGCGCCCGCGGCGCATTCTCCCCCCACCCCACGGCCCACGTGATAGCCAGTACCGCTATAGCAGCGATATCCAGTACGCTATAAGCACGGTATAGGCCAGTAGCTAAGCACGTAGCAGCCAGTACGCTATAGCACGTATAGCCAGTACGCTATAGCACGTATAGCCAGTACGCTATAGCACGTATAGCCAGTACGCTATAGCACGTAGAGCCAGTACGCTAATAAGCAGCGTTTAAGCCAGTGACGCTATAGCATGTAAGAGCCAGTATGCCTATAGACGTATAGTCTATATAGCCAAGTTATGGGCCTATAGCAGCGTATAGCCAGGTAACTATAGCACGTATAACGCAGTACGCTATAGCACTATAGCGACAGTACGCTATGCACGTATAGCCAGACGGCTATATGCACGTATAACCAAGTACGCTTTATAGCACGTATAACTAGTAGCGCTATAGCACGTATAGGCCAAGTACCTATAGCAGCGTATAGCGCCATATAGCCAGGTTGCTATAGCACGTATAGCGCCAGTACCTATAGCACGTATAAGCCAAGTAGCTAATAGCAATCGTATAACCGAGTACGCATAGCAGGTTTAGCGGTCTTTAGGGAGAGAGGGAGAAAGATTAGAGAGGGTGTTATTAAATGTTGCCGAATGTAACGTTTGACGTAATGTTTTTTAAGGTACTAAATTATAGCTAGAATAAGGCTAGCATGAGGAATTGCTATCGTTCTCCTGTCGATGTGCTACAGCGCTCAGGTATACTCCCCTAGTATTATTTACTCGATTTTATATCAAACAAAACAATTATTGCGTCGTTGTTCGGGATACGTGAATCATTGTGGACTCGACCCTCGATCTCGCGCAACATTGATTTTTCTCGGTCCATCAAACTCCACGTTCCCAACGTACCGGAGCGATAATCATTTGTTATAAATATATAATTTATATTATTATAAATTATTTTTTGATGAATGAAGATATTATATGGTTAGAAAGATATATGTGCAAATTTTAACCGATCGGTTCAGAAAGGTGTTTTCTGAGAAATTGAGTTTCGTGCTTGGACAATTCATTTATCACTTTCATTGAATCAAACGACATGGCCCCTCTTAAATAATGAATTCTAAGTATGAAAGCGACATTTGTGTATTTATGGAGAATAATTTCTAGAAATCGAACATCCAGAAGATTGATAGTAAGTGCAGGAGTGACAATCATTGATTAACTACTGACAGACTTCAACATAATAATATTATGATAACACAACATACATGAGCGCGACATGCGACTTATTTTGCGCTCTCATGTGGGATCAGTATGATGTGTCACAACAACAAAAGCTGACGAAAGGCTAAAAGCTGTTTGTGATGTTAGAGCGGATTCTGAGAAGCTGACAATGTAGGTATGAGAGGGTCATATTCCTGCCAGGGTCTCTCCAGTATATAATATAGCCAGTACGCTATAGCACGTATAGCTATATAGCCAGTACGCTATAGCACGTATAGCTATATAGCCAGTACGCTATAGCACGTATAGCTATCTGAAATTTGTGAATAGAGCCGGCGTTTGTGATAAGCCGCCGGTTTTGTGATAAGCCCGCTTTTGTCTGCGATAAGGTTTCGAGGTGAATGACACTGAATAGTTTTAAGAATTATTTTCTTACCTCCTCCTCCACTCCTGTTGGTGCATACTTCAATCATAGTTAAAAGCCACATACATAATAAAATTGAAAAAAAAAATGT
>NW_014577099.1:563438-565568 GCF_000485595.1 Priapulus caudatus | reverse complement strand
ATATAGCCAGTACGCTATAGCACGTATAGCTATATAGCCAGTACGCTATCGCACGTAATAACATATAGCCAGTAGGCTATACACGTAATAAGGCCCAGTACGTATAGCACGTATAACCAGTACGCTAAGCACCTATACCAGTACAGAAAGAAAAATTTAAACAAATACAATTAAAAAGTTAAATTTAAAAAAATTTAATAAAAAATAAAAAATGTGATTTACAAAAAAGGGCATTCACTCTACCCCTCTTACTAATAACCGTAGGACCAACGACCCGTAGGACCAACGACCCGTAGGACCAACGACCCGTAGGACCAACGACCCGTAGGACCAACGACCCGTAGGACTATAGATTGGTTCCCCTAATGAACTGGTCGTTCCATCAATTTACGAAATATCGTGTTTGGCTTGCAAATCACGTTTTTCATCGACAGTTATCATGGTTTGGCGGCTAACATATTTAAACGTTTTCCAGCTCGTGAATGAACAAACATACTGCCATCGGAAATAACTTCCGTGTGTTTGCCCTTAGCATAGTGTGTTTCAAGCGGCTAACTTGAGCATGCATGACAGCCACGGCGATGTGAATTCACACAAGGCGAGCGCGCCGCAGGCTATTCGACCTTGAGATGAGATCACGACTATTGTGTTCTTCTTACTTTTGTATTATATATGATTATTATAATTATTATTATGATTATTATGATTATTGTTATTATTGAGCTACGGCTACGTATCACAAACCGAAATCTAGCTGATTGTCACGATCCTGATCAATGCCGTATTGTCAACTCTTCGCGTCATCTACGCGGCTCTACATCTGCGAGATCTCGATATGTAGCTTATATTAAATTATAGTATATATATATATACGACTGTATTGTATTTAAGCTTCTTCCGATACGACAACATGATTATCGCGGCAATATAATTATTGCTGGTTCCATCTGCTAGTGCAAGCTATAGTGCTATTGCAGAATTATGCTCGTGATATCATATTAGCAGGAGTAAATAATAATAATGAAAAAAGAATAATTATATATACAACAAGACTTGTGCCACACGTTGGAATACTAGTTGTTACGTAATCACATAGCTAAACTATTTGGTTAGGGTTCCTTCTTACATTTCATCCATAATTCACCATATAATCCTTACTACCTTGCCGCTGCAATAGTGAACACTACCTTGCGCTGCAATAGCACGCGTACACACACAAGCGCTCGCGCGCACGTTCGCACATACACACAGACACACACGCTCGCAAGCACGCACGAACGCACGCACATAGAAAGACACACGCGCGCGTATACACACACGCGCGAGCGCATGAGCGCTCGCACGCACGCACGTACGCACACACACACACACATATACATAGAAAGACAGACACACACGCGCACACACGCGCGCACTTTCGCATGTAGTATGGAAAGTCATAAACGTGCGTAATATATGAGTTAGAAATGTAATCGACTTTGCTCTCGCGATAGGAGGTTTCACGCATAATGCGCGATGCTAGGGTGTGATCATGGGATTGGCGTTGAGGTATTCCCGGGCAATAACAAGAGTCGCACACATCACTATCTTCGTCAGCGTTTTTACTATATTATGTATTTGAACTGTAACCGACCACATATCGGTATAAGTATATAGAAAAGCCTGGTGGCTATTGTCAGAAATATCATAATATCGTAAAGCCTGGTGGTCATATAAGTAACTATGACGATCATAAGCACAAAATTTCATTAAGTTAGTCATAACTTTATTATCTTTCTGACAACGGCCCCCATGCATAATATCAGGAGTAGATAATAGGGAATTATTCCCTATTATCTACTCCTGATAATATAGACAACGTCTAAGTAATATAAGATTGCAATGCGCCGTGTGCCATGATTAATGTATCATAAAGCAGCGCCGTGATAAAGTATCTTCAGATAATGTTTCATTATGCCTTCAGCGAGTACATTTATTCGGCAGGATAATACACCTACCGTGACTCGTAATGCTAATGATCAAGAGCCCATTAACCCCCATAGGGTTAATGGGCTCTTGTAATGATGCATCAGAGAGAGAGAGAGAGAGAGAGAAAGAGAGAAAGAGAGAGAGAGAGAGAGAGAGAGAGAG
>NW_014577099.1:540618-560454 GCF_000485595.1 Priapulus caudatus | reverse complement strand
TACTTCTTCTCTCTCCGTACTCTTACTCCTCCTCTACTTCTCTCTCTCTCTTCTCTCTACTACTCTCTACTCTCTCCCTCCTACTCTCTCTCTCCTCCTACCTACTCTCTCTCTCTCTCTCTCTCTCTCTCTCTCTCTCTCTCTCTCTCTTCTCTCGTCTCTCTCTCTCTCTCTCTCTCTCTCTCTCTTTCTCTCTCTCGCTCTCTCTCTCTTTCTCCCGCTCTCTCAGTGCGCGCTCTCTCTCGCTCTGTTTCTCTTTCTCTCTCGATTGCGGTTGCTATCTTTCTGCTAATGTTCTCGTCTTGTCTTCTTTCCTAATATCCGGTGCGTAGATTCCCCAAACTATAGTGGAACCTCTCTCGTTGATTCACCGATGTTCTTCCACCTGTCCTTCCTATTCCGCCATCTGCTGCGTCATGAATACCGATCTGTTCTGTGGCAGACTATAGCTTCCTGTTATTCCGCTATCCATGTTACGACATCTCGCTGCGGCAACTGTGTGTAGGCATGTGTCCGCACCGTCTCTCCATTAGCCACACTCTGTTATCTCGCAGACTGCTTCACTTTCTCCTAATGTACTTGCGCACAAATGAGAAATCCTTCCGTGCCTTTATAGCTGCACGAGCCACTCGAGGGATATTTCTTCTTCGCAATCTCTCTGCCTTGCGGCACGATGTTATAGACCTTCTTACTGCTTCAGCTACACGATGTATTGCCGAATGTGAATTTTTCTCTCGGTGAGGCTGAGCTTTCTTGCTTGTGTGTAGCCCGCGTTTTAGTGTATGCTCGCGGGTCACCGAGCCGTTTACATAAAAATATACTTTGCTTGTGCGCGCAACATGCACTATCCCATTAACAAATATGAAAATTACACATTATGAAAATTAGAATAATAAAGTTCACGTGGGTCCCAGTGAGCGCCTACATCGCGCGTTCTCGCGCATATTTGAGTAGATCTTGGTCCGGTATCGTTTAACATAATTTAAATAAAAAAATAGTCTGAAGGAATCGCCAGCTAGTGCCATTTTTGTCATAACCCGTGTTAGAAAATATCCAAAGTTTCAGCAGTAATGTGTGAGAGTGCTCATCTAACGCTTGAAGCTACTATTATCTGGAGGCACCACTGCCGTAATACCCCGATTATACCATGGCTGTTATACGGCTGTTACTACCGCTATTAAACCCGCCGTCGCCGTCGCCGCCGCCTCCATCTTGTTCGAACTGGTTGGCTAATTTATGGTTAAATATGAACCCTATAAGCCCTTTGATATCCAGAGAGACATGATACAAGATTGCGTGGCACAGCTTTGCTGTTGATCCTAAGCGCTGCGCGCGGACGAGACGCGCAGTTCCGCGGGATATGCGCACGCGACCGCGGGGATGTTCAAGTATGAAGCGCTGTCCGCAGTGGCGACGTGCGCCAAATTCGAGGCCCGGCGCACGTCTCCACAGCGGTCAGCGGATGGTCTGTAGTTTTAGAAGATGACAATGATTAAATATGGACGATATTCTAGGAATTGGAGATTATAAAACAGTAACAAGAATCGCTCAGTCATGCTCCAGATTAGCTGAATCAAAAAGATTAGAATTTAATATGAACAAAACAAATACAATGAATATAAAATTCACCAACATAGAAAGGATAGAGAATGAGATATTAATAGGCAACCAAGTAATCAAAAAATGCACCAAATATTCATACCTAGAGGATTTAATTGATGATATAGGCAGTTATAATGATATGATAAGAGTCCTAACTGAAAAATGTAGGTTCATGATGAGGGAAATATTATCATGGGCAGAATAGCAAAATTATGGAAATCATACTATAGAAGCAAGAGTGAAATTATACGAATGCAGTTTTACCTTCCTTCCTAAATAACAGTAAAACATGGACTTAATGGAAGAAGTAAAAATGTTGGAGGATTTCCAAAATGAGTGCCTGCGCAAAATAATAATCACGCAGAAAACGCAGAAAATGCATCGCATCGGCCCAAACTCCACCACAGGTAGCGCTCTCGCTCATGGGCTCAATCTACGAGTATCCTGAGTGTACGAAGGTGCACTGCATGCAGTTTGGCATCGGCCTAGACTGGTACCCGGTCGACAGTTCCACACGCTACACCAGAGCATATAAATCACCAGAGAATATATATATGGTGATTTATATGCTCTGGCTACACTAACAGCGTCAGTGTAGCGAAGGATACTTGCCGGAGTGAAGGTGGCGAACGGGTACCAGTCTAGCATCGGCCGGGCATTTCATTATTTACGAAAAGTAAACACAGTCGGTATAAACCTTGGTATAGGAACTGGTCAAGTCGGTGACGCCCCATTCATGCCCATCAACGAAAAAGGCGGGGCTTATTCTGATTACGGAGATACGAAAATGCAACAAAAGTACGTAGCGCAGGGCGCTAAACGTCGTGTTATTTTCGTTTTTGTGCCAAACTCTATCGTAGGAAACCGTTCTAGCCTAGCAGAATGCCCTAGTTCCTGAGATCGGCGATTTCGTACTGTGATGGCGCGCGGGTCCCCACCTATAAAAATTTATAAGGGAGGTGCGGCGTAGACTGTGATTGGAGGACACAAAGTGTTAATCCTCGGCTCGCCTCGGCATCATGGCCGCATCACGTCAAGTTATGACAAAACTATATGTTTGGCCTTCCTCACACGGATCCAAGGGTTGCTGCATGAACAGTTACGCATCACATAAAGGTTACAAATCAGAAAAACTCTTAGAACAGCTCCTGGGACATCTTATTCAGTCATTTTATCCATCATCTTTGACCCCTGACCCTTTGTTCAAGCTAATGGTGCATGCGTTTTCTTAATATTACCCAGAATGACAAATACAAAACCCATATGGGATTTCTTCACTAAGAAGTCGTGAACAAATCATATTGGCTTTCCCTTTGAGAGATATTCATTATTAGGCCTACACATTTACTTTACGTACATTTAATGCATGGTCCCTTTATTAACGTCACGTACTTTCAATAAGACGCTAGGGCAGCGCTGGAGACTAAATTGTTCCGTAACGTGTCCATAGGACACCACTCTTAAAAATACATGATAGCTGCCCTTTTAGCCGATGGCATTTGCTACTTTTGATTTCGCCCCAATAATGGCTTTCCTTCCGGCGACATTTGATCCCGAGATTACACAGCGATGTAAAGCCGCTTACGTTTGTTCTGCAAATACTTAAGTAAAAACTGGCGGCGTTCTCAGATCTTTCAACGTACGTACAATAATCATCCATCGATTTAGAATAGCTCTATTCAATCTTGTAGCTATTTCAAACGTTTATATAAGCATTTTACGTTCGTGCACTCCGCGCATTCTTCAGATATTCTGCGGCACACAGAAAAGACATGTTCTTACCATAATGAAATCTGACGACTTGTCTGAATTTGTACAGTGAAGTAGGGCTTTGGTGCACAGTGAAAACCACGTAGTAATACCTCGTATATAACATAATCGAATATGTTCGAATATGGCAGGATTCTAAATATTAAATTAGATGTATTATTTAATTTAGTAAGGATATATATATATATATATCTGTGTATGTATGTGTGTATGTGTGCGTGCGTGCGTGCGTGCGTACGTGCGTACGTGCTTCGTGTCGTGTGTGCGTGTGCGCAGCGCATGTGTGCGTGTGTGTGTGTGTTGTGTGTGTGTGTGAGTGTGCGTGGCGGTGGCGTGCGTGCGTGCGTGCGTGCGTGTGTGCGTGTGTGTGTAAAGCATGCCATAGTATTGGATATTTGCTGTACCTGTTTGAAATATCTTCTTTTAAAAAGAAACATGTTATGTCTCGTTTTCTCATGTTACGAGCGGCTTAGAACAAATATGAATTAGGTGAAAGGAACTTTCACCTGGTGAATACTTTCACTAACCACATTTATTTTTAACAATAATAAATCGAAAACTAACGAGCCACTATGAATGGATGATAATTCGAAAGCGCATTTGGGAAAAACAGTTAACCATAAAGCAGTAAAAGTAGCAATTTCGTGTAATCTTGCGGTTCTCTAAAATTTCATTTTACGTTTATTTATTACCTCTCGCCCCTGATGTTTTCTGTAATGCCCACCAAACAGACTGAGGGCAATACATTTCTTGGCCTTTGGCAAAACGACATACATGCACACGATAAGTTTTACTGTATATATATGTGTATCTGTGTATATATACTGTATATATATTACGATAAGATTTCTGTATATTAGTCATCACGATACAATATACAGAACTGCGCCGGATGTTCATTCTGGAAATAACGAATCAAATTTGCTACGTAAATCTACATAAATTACGGTCCTCAGAAACACCGATTCGATTTCGAAAGACGAAACTCCTAAACTGTATACACGTTCCGTGAATAATTTCTTGTTTTTCTCAGCGGCTGTTTACACCCTGGTGGGATATAAATTGAGTTTGTTTATTAGCGGCATAGCTAGACCCAAACATGGCGGACACTCACCCGAATTGAAATTAAAAAATCGACTCGTGTCTCCTTCGGCGACGACGAACGCGTCTAGTTCGTCAAGGAATGCGACGCTTTCACGTCGATAGCTGAGTCGCACTTCAAACAGGCGAGGACTGAACCGCATGTGATGCAGTGCTGCCGAGTCCGTCAACCTGCTCTCGTCGTTCGTACGATACACGTTGAAAGACTCTTGGAATATGTTACGCATTATCTGAAAGAAAGCAACAACGTAAATCGGATGGAACGTAATGAAGAGCGGCGGACGTGGGATGAATGTGCGCGCGCCATAAGTGAAGGTAATCTCGTTCTCACTCAACCCCGGAAATATGTCGGCTTCGGCTCTAGTTGCGCTCGCCATCGCTGTACTGCGTAGTGTAGTGAAGGCTTCGGTAACTACAGCTGTGTTAGCTTAAACTATGCTAAACAGCGGCGATTATTCAATCGCATGTAAGGGGAATATGCAAAGAAGATGCGAGCGTGAAATGTTTTGGGGAAAGCTCGCCAGCAGCGCTATATGCGTGAACCGCTCATCTATGTGTGCGATTTAGAATTCCTCAGCAAATGTTGCCAGCAAATCCATATCATCAAATAATAAATCTTACAGTCAATATCTATTTTATGTTGTGGTGAATACATCCGGTCATTAGTGATTAATTTCGTTTTTGTAACTGCTAGGTGGTTATCTATACAACGTGCGCACCCAATAAGATCGTTACGGTGCATTTCTTACTTTTAAGCTTCGCCGAGCGCTGTCAGGATTCCATAACCGGATCTGTTGACAAGTTATTCGCGGTAGACAAGCTATCCAAGTAGCTCCTTGCCAACAAAGCAGGAAGCCATTCATAAAGCCGAATATGAGCCGACGTATTAATACGATGAGAGCATCATCATCTAATCAGGAGATATACATACTCATGGCATGGAATGAAATGGATGCATAGATGCATGGATGGATGCATGGATAGATAGATTTTTGGGTATTTTCCTTTCAACCAAGCGGTCACCAACTGAGTAACGCCACTGATTTCCCCGGGCAACGCCGGGTATCCCGCTAGTTACAAATAAACGATACCCTTGTCTCGCTTCGGCTTTTGTACGCTTTCGTTGAGCGTTGAACAGCTGCAGTTAGCCGTTAAGTAACGACACTGAGCAGCACGTTACAGTGCGAGAGAAAGAGAGAGGGGGAGAAAGAGAGAGAAAGAGAGAGGGAGTAACGAGTGTGCCTACATCATTTTTGGCGTCCACTTAAACTTCGCTCCGTACAAGGCTTTTGCAATCTCGTTTCATTTCTGCACTACATTACTGTCGTTTATTCGATTAAGTCTGGCAGACAGGCCATTAGAACACTCATGAGAGATTGCAAACTTTTCACTATAGTCTAATCTATTTACAAGTTTACATACACATTTTTAGCTCGTTTAGCTTAATGTCGCGGATGTGGGCTGACAGTAGATATCCCCGTGGTTTCGCTCTACTATAGTTGATGTCAATAACGACTTAATTACGGCGCCAGTCTACTGCAGACCCTCGTTTATCACGTCCTAATAAGCAATTACTTCATAATATACACACATTGGCGGGAACCTCCGAGAGCTGAATGGAGCTCAGGAAGCGTACAATTATAATACTGGCGAAGGAATTGCGTGCGATATATGTATTATTAAGCTTAAAAATTCGTTCGTGGTTCGAGATGCTTCGGTGTTGCTATATTTTAAGGTTTACTATTACTTTCTGATTAGGCTGGCTCAGTGTTAGGATGCCTAAATACTCGTAATTGGTACGATTTGGGTCGCTACATGATTATGTTGTATTCTTGTTATGTTGTGTTATTTTGTTGTTTGTTCATGTTGTTTTGTTGTATTGTTGTTAATTGTAATTTCTGTATCGTTGTTATACTGTAATTTGTTGTTTTGTTGTATTGTTGTTAATTGTAATTTCTGTATCGTTGTTATACTGTAATTTGTTGTTTTGTTGTATTGTTGTTATGTTGTTGTACGCTGTTCGCTGGGTGGTTAGCTCTATCATCGTAGCAGCCGCCGATAATGGTGTGGAAACGATGAATCTTATTATAGACTTCGCACACACAATTTACACGCGTACAAGCAACTCTCATTGACTCTTGGTGATCTCTATCTCTCCCTCCCTCCCTCTCTCTCTCTCTCTCTCTCTCTCTCTCTCTCGCGTGCGCGCTCTCTCTCTCTCTCTCGCGCGCGCGCGCACTCTCTCTGAGGGGGGGGTACGGGAGAAATGGGGACGGGAGACGGGAGAGGATGGGGCGGGAGACGGGAGAAAAAGGGGCGGAGAGCGGGAGGGGAAGGAGTGAGAGTAGGGAGGCCAGTAGGCGGGAGGATTTAAAAAAAAAAGAGAAGAGAGAGAGAGAGAGAGAGAGAGAGAGAGAGAGAGAGAGAGAGAGAGAGAGAGTATACTAAGCAGAGAACAATATAAGAAATCTATAGCACGAGAAATAAATACATTGTACAGGATTAATACATTTATTACGCAAACTGTCAGAGAAACTAAGTGACATTCAGAAAAGAAAATGCAAAATATAAAGTATCCTTGAGGTGTTGGGGGAGGGAGATAGGAGAACAGGGGAGGGAGGTGAGGGGAGGTGGGGAGGCAGGCGGGAGGGAGGCAGGCGGGAGGGAGGGGCGGGAGGAGAGGGGGAAGGAGGCGGGAGGAGAGGGGAGGGAGGCCGGGAGGAGAGGGGGAGGGAGGCGGGAGGAAGACAACCCCCTGTACCCCCCTCCTCTCTCTCTCTCTCTCTCTCTCTCTCTCTCTCTCTCTCTCGCTCTCTCTCTCGCGCGCGCTCTATCTCTCTCTCTCGCGCGCGCGTTCTCTCTTTCGCGCGCGATCTCTCTCTCTTCCTCCAACCTATGTCTCCCGCTCTCCAACCCCTGTCTCTTTCGCTCTCCAATTCCTATCTCTTTCGCTCTCTCTCCAACTCCTCCATCTCCCTAATTATTGTTAGTATCGACTTTATAGCCGCCGCTAGCATCCGGGCGATAAGCTACACTACTTCATGGTTAGCGGAATGCCGGACTGGACAATAGTCTCAGATCTCCATGCTTTTTGTGGAGGAGGAGTGGTGACCAGACGTGCGGCGTCGGCCCACAATGCCTGCTAATTACAACGACGCGTCGCCTGCTATTCATAAAAAGGAACTGTCACGTTGTCTTGTTTGTTAGTAATATAAGCTGCACTTACGCGCAGCGGCATTACAATAGTTATCCTCAGTTTGGGGATACATTAACCTAATATGCCATTAAAAGATCCCCACCCCCTGTTCAACCAGGTTGGGGAAATGTTTGCATTTTCCTACACTCTATCTCGATATCCTGTAATTTACTCATTTATATGATAAAATTAATATTGTTATGGTTGGTTCATCAAGACAATCACGACTGATAACACATAAGTAATAGCACATTTAAAAGCGGAGCACGCAGTTTTACCGGGTGGTGCCTCGAGACAGCATCTCTCAGAGTAGTGTAGTACTCGCGACGCCCGTCACCATAATGCGATGAATACAATACATTTTCATCATTTGTCTGCGAACAATAGTGAACGCATGTGTCATTGAAGCCACAATCAGCTTTTAGAAAAGGCCATTATTACAATGCCAAGAAAAACTGACACTTTCCTGTCCAATTATTCTCAGTAGCTCCGTCATCCTGAACCCATATGTCATTTACTTGGGACCATCCAGGATTTGGCCGCAATCCAAGGCGGTTTTAAAGTCTCAAATTGTGCCAAACTCTGATTTATGAATGTTATCTTTTCCCGATACATTTAATTTTGTGTTTAACCCGGGGGCTTACATTGTTTAAAGTAGCTGATTTAGATAACGCAAAGAAAATAACGAAAGAGCTTCGGTAGTCCAGTGGTTAGCGTGTCCGCCTTTCACCTTCAACGCCTTGCATTCAAACCCCGGTCATGGCAGTGAATTGTCCCATGCTGAAAAAACCTAGCTCTCAAAGCTGAGGACTGTTTTTTCGTGGCTCGGATGACCACGTGAAATGACCGAAATGTTCCAGTAATGGGGCCGTGAAAGAACCACATGATGCGTAAAGCACTCTGGCACTGAGTGTCAACAAAGGTGTCGTAAATGATATACCTCATCTTTCCAACTATACAGTAATGTAATGTAATACCCACACATATGAATCGTAAACACATAACGTATAAACATCTGATGTTACTTTAGCCCATAACAGGACGTATGTCCAGAGATAATGTTCATTCGCTAATTTTACCAATATCACCAATATATTATTACTGTCTGTTCGTTAGGCAGATGTAGATTTCTCAGCTGTGAAGAAAGCCGACTTCAGAAGAAAAGCATTTTAAATATTTTACTGTCGCATTCAGTAACCTTTTCGTCTTCTACGACAACGTTGTTAAGTTTTATATGGACATGGTAATACAGATTGCAGGTGACCTTGTCCTGGGTCTTCTTGATCTTGATGTTGATGAGTACGTCGAGAAGTCTCAATAGGCGAATTACGACGGGTCAAATATTTTTCATGTAAATAAGCCAATTAATCACACGTAGAATTTCGTGCATCTTTCCGAAAAAAACTATGACAAAATATGGGAGGAATCTACAAAAGACCTCAAGGAGACTTAATCTACAAAGTGCCTCAAGCTCTGGTTTGAAAGTTTTCTTGGCTGTGTTTGATGGGTAACTTGACGCTGGCTCTGGCACAAGCAATCACGGACTGTCACAAATCTTCACGACTCTACTTAGGCAGCGATTATAGGCAAGTAATGACCGGCCTCAGTGAGACAGGTACACTGAAGGGGAAATTGCTAACCTCGATCAACATATCGTTGACCAGAAAGTTTTGAATGGAGCCTGCCTTGGTTCAAATTTATCTGCTCATCAGCAGAAGGAACACAATAGAAACATGATTCTGAATTATCTCATATGAATGTCTCACCGTGTAGAGTATAATCAGTGAGGTAAGAGTAAAATAAATCATAATACAATTAGACGCAAAGCAGACCTTACTCTCAAATACAGTGGTTCCTGCTTTATCGAGCCTCAGAAAAACGTGTGCATCGCTTGAACGACACATATCTTCGAAAAAATTATCCTTATGCACGTTGTTATGTGTTTACCACTTAATCGGGATACTTTCATGGTTTCCGACCTGTCACGATAAAGCGGTGACCACAATACTCCGCATTTGTGCATAAGCTATCTCAGATACTGTAAATATCAACAGGTACCGTAATCTTCCGAGATGAGTAACATAGAAATAGAGGATGGTCTGGCCCAACATGAGTTTGACAGTCATTGTCTAGTGAGACTGTCTTTACAATTTACGCAGATTTGACAAACCGAGCAGTAAACCTAATCGGCAGCCGCACAGATACGCACACGCGCCCACACACAAACCGTTGATATGATAGGTTCCCCAGCTACGTATTCCCGCTATAACCACTGTATTGGTGATATTAGTGAATCAACCTTATCTATCCTTACAAATTATCTCCGTATTCAGAGAGACATGATACAAGATTGCGTTACACAGCTTTGCTGTTGCTTCTGAGCGCTGCGCACGGATGAGACGCGCAGTTCCGCGGGATATGCGCACGCGACCGCGGGAATGTTCAAGTATGAAGCGCTGTCCGCAGTGGAGACGTGCGCCAAATTCGACGCCCGGCGCCCGTCTCCACAGCGGTCAGCGAATGGTCTGTAGTTTTAGAAGATAACAATGAAGACTTTGTTCTAAATAAGAACTATATATCGGCGGCTAAATAAGAGAAATATACAGACGGTCCCTTGAATTTCTTGACTAGTCAGTCAAAGGGCTTGTTCGGGGTCCATTATGCAGAGCTTCCAATTGAAATGACCCATGAAATTGTCAAGTCGAATTGTGTTTTTCGGAACCCCAAAGAAAATGTCTCCCTCTTACATGCACCCCCTCCCTGATCAATCACGCATTCAGGCGTAAACAATAACAGAGATGAAACAAACTGATATATGTTGAGTTTGTGGCTCTTGATGCACGTGCATTGACGTACAAGACTGTGGAAAGCACAGGCACTTGAAATGTCTCAATAAAATTAAATATTCACACAATTTTTCACAATGATCCACCGCCTGTGTGCAAAATAGGTGAACGTATGTGAAACATATACGGTTAGTACTTACTGTGACATATCCGTGACTAACTGACACCACTAAATTGGTAAAATGTTCCATGCAGAGAAATTACGAGGTTATCATCGCAGAACTCCCGAACACCGTACGTCACAAAGCTATATGTAAACAAACACGCGTGTTGCGAGGTGCCTGCTTCCGATATCCATTTCGAGGCCCGCTAAGCCAAGCATAAAGCGCGCGGGCAAGACGTCACACACACAGCTAACGTTTATTGGCTAAAACAATCGAGTAGCGCGGTTAAGAATTTTTGGAATTATTTAATTTGAAGAAAAACTTCAATGTTCAATGAATCATGAATGACGCACTTGTCCACTTCCGACAGCGAGTGAAAATGCCGAAATTTTTTCACTTCGATGCAAAATGCATCGGCTGGGCTTTTCATTATTTACGAAAAGTAAACAGGCTGGCGAAAGACAGTAGGTACAGTAACTAGTCACGTCGGTGACGCCCCATGTCCATCAACGAAGAAGGCGGGGCTTATTCTGATTACGGAGATGCGAAAATTCAACAGAAGGACGTAGCGCAGTGCGCTAAACAGCGTGTTATTTTCGTATTTGTGGCAAACTCTATCGTAGGAAACCGTTTTAACATAGCAGAATGCTCTAGTTCCTGAGATTGGCGATTTGGTGGTCCAATGGGTCCCCATCTTTAAAAATAAAATAAAAACTGGTGCGGCGTAGGCTGTGATTGGAAGACACAAAGTGTCAATCCTCGGCACGCCTCGGCATCATGGCCGCATCACGTCTAGCCTTAACGGCCGGACACACTAGGCGATTTTATCGGGCGACTCAGTCGGGCGACTCAATCGCCAGTGAAAATTGCCTAATGTGTCCAGTCAGTCGCCGCCGTCCGATTTAGTCGCCCGATTTAGTCGCCCGATTCAATCGCATCGATCAAAACGTTTTGATATTATCGAGCGATTATTTCAGTCGCGCGACTCAATCGCCTAGTGTGTCCACTCAACTCGCGCGATAGAACCGGGCGATATTATCGGGCGATATTATTGCCCGATTAGATCGCATTAAAATCGCCTAGTGTGTTCGGCCCCGGATCATCCGTATGTAGCCTTACAAATGAGAAAATGTATTCTAACTAGAAAGAAGGCACTCGGGGAGTGCGAATCCTCCGCACACGCGATCACTACACCTGTAATATTTTGTAGGCTGCGGTGAGTATTCTAAATCACAAATAATTTTCTTGTACTAATTAAAATCCTTAATAGCGAGAAGAGAAAGTTCTATGGTGGAGCGAGGAAACCCTTTACCAACATGATTTATGGTAATTTTGAGACCACTTTAGCCTTTGGAAAACATTTTGGAGAAAATTTCTAATCTGGATAGTCCCAGTCATCTATATAAGATGTTAGCCAATGATTACTGATTGGCACTCAATGCTTGGCAATTCAAAAGGTATCAATTCAGATCGACGGAACCACTGAGATAACCTTGACAGGAAAAACTAGCAGTGTTCCCTTCGCTGGGCCTCGTCTATTTAAGGAGATATTTTGCGGTGAACCATGAGTTAGCGAGTGACTAGAATTGTTAGAATAGTTGTTGCAGCCGGGTTTCCTTTGATCTTCTCTAGTTGCTTGATGCTGAGCATTCTACTTTAACATCTCATTTGAAATATATTGCGAGCGGTTTATCAATGATCCAGCCATGCAAACGGATGAGGATATGCCTTGAAGATGTTTTTCAGTAAAGCAGGCTCGTCATTGCGGGCCGGGTAGCGTTCATTTTTTCAGCCAGCACTTTTCGTTCGACTGCTTTAAATGTTAACGTTAGGTGCACTGTAAAACATCATTAACACTAAGTACTTCATGTTCTAGATCCATTAAATTTTGTAGCCGTCACGAATAATGATTACAATGTCTGTAGCTTGGTCATGAATTGCTGTTGGTTTCACGATACTGACTTCAATACCTAATTTCTAGACTCGCTTTGCAATATAGATGATTTGGGGCTTGTTCTTGATTAAGGCTCTTTTCAGGAAGTGCAATGTCGTACGCAGGGTCTGGCCATTGATTCTGTTCGCTCGTTGCCTTCTTAGTCATCATCGATTTTGAGATCAAAACGTGGTTGGCATTACGCTTACATTGTCCTGTCGTTCACTCCTCGTGTCGTAATCTAGGACGAGGATGTAGAGAAAATTAGCCTTGATAGCTCGTTACAATGCCGGTGTTTTCATGTCGTATGTTTTCTATGGCGTTTCTCTGTGCGGCAGGCTTAGAGCGCATTCCCCTATTTAATTGTCAGCCCATAATGTCTAAGATTGCAGATTCTTACAGGCCTGATGACTGAATCAAGTGGGTTCTTGAACAAGCGCGTAGCCAAGGGGGGTCCTGGGGCCATAGGACCCCCCAATCCAAATCAAAACAAAATAAAAAAATCATTTATGGTTTTTTTTTTTAATGGTTATTTGGGTTAGGTGTCGTTGTAGAGCTGCAGAAGAAATAGTATTGTCAACAAAACAGCGTCTAAATTGATTTTAAAGCACTATTTTTACATTTAACTTAACAACAAAAATCCTTGTTACTCGCTCGAGGACCTCCCCCCCCCCAATCCAAATTCCTGGCTACGCCAGTGTTCTTGAATAAAGTAGACGAATCTGATAAGAGTAGGAAGTTTATTGCTATTGGCACTTCAAGCCATCTGATGTGTGTTTAATTACTGGAGCTTATTACCTCCCTCTGAGTCTGAGTATGGCGTCACGGTCAGTGAGGTCTCGTATTCGATAGCTAAGGTTAAGTTGTATGCCTTCGCTGCTATTCGCCATAAACTGATATACTTATTACTGCTATAGTCAGCCGCTCATGTTACTCGACTGTATTCGATGATATCATTACAGATGTATCAGCTGCCGCCGATATGATAATAACAGGAGTGAATAATAATAATAGATTAATAAGATAATAAGAGAATAAGAGAATAATAGAAAAATAATAGATCTATTCTTATTCACTCCTGATAATCACATACGGTACAAAATCAAGCATGCAGTGTCTCGCGTGTATATGCGCTATTTAACGTGACACATGGGAAATTAACGCGAAATATTTGTGCGATGCAATATATATAATAAGATAATAACGCCTTTTATTTCAAAAAAGATATCGCTCTCCGTTATGCACGTTTAAAAAAGAATATATTCTTTATATTCCTGTTGTAACGAGATGGCCTGGAATTTAAACTGCACGCCGTGGCTAAAATCCAATCAATTATGGTAACTGGGAATGTAGCTGTAAATTTTCGGCAAATCCTAACACATGCTTGTCGGAAATCGATTAAATTGTCGTAATAATGCGCATGCATTTTAATAAACTAGACTGACTTCAACATGGTTATTGAGGATTTTGTCAATATCACGCAGAAGCACCGCGAAATATTGCGCAGAAAATATTTAGCGGCCGTAATCTGTGATTTCTACTGTACGAACGTTGTTCGTGATGCAGTAGCATTAGACAGTAACAACCTAACATGAAGTTTGTATAAGAGATAAGAGATAGATATTCAGTCATTTACGGCAGAAATTTCCTGTTTTAGTGTAGATGATCTGCGAGTGTGTGCGTGCGTGTGCGTGTGCGTTTCCTGTTTTAGTGTAGATGATCTGCGAGTGTGTGCGTGCGTGTGCGTGTGCGTGTGCATATGTGTGTGTGTGTGTGTGTGTGTGTGTGTGTGTGTGTGCGCGCATATGTGTGATGCTAGATGGTCTTGGTCTTCAACTTTCATCAGAAAGCCAATAGCCACTAGTGTATATTTATTATCAGCTGCAGAAAATTAAAAGGCCGTAAGTAAATGACGATACAGCGAGATTTTATATCCCCTTATGTGCTCTAAAATACAGCGATACGGGGTGCGTATTGAAGGATTCTGTCTATGATTAATTGAGTTTACGTTATCAAACTTAAATATATTCGTGTATAATTAAAGTTGGTATTCGCCACGAACTCATAATTAACAAATATATGAAACATGTCGCGACGCAATATTAAATTACTTAGCAGGGGTAGGTTTCCAAGCAACAATTCTGAATGTATATTAGTATAATAATTACCAGTCGCGCGCCATATATAGATGGTCGTTTCACAGGCAATCTAAGTACTGTAGCATCAATTTAAAGAGGGAAATTTTGGGAGTCGTGATGAACAGTTTGTCAAATCTGTAAGTTAAATCTATCTATTCACTGTACCCGCTGTTAATTAATCAAGAGACGGCCAGCTAATTCCTGAGCCGGTCCTGCCATTACTGCTACAGTCGTCGTTTTTGCTGGTGTATGTCTTCTTTGCTGTTGCTATGTTTTTCTACTTTCACGTCGCCATCGTTGTCGCCAAAGAAATTTAAAGAAAGACATTACTAATTTAGCATTTCTATGGTTGTCGCCGCATGTTTTGTAGCGTGCGACATAACGCGATTAGACAGTTGCCGTCGATCGAATTACTGCATGTGTGCGAACACGAGCGAAGAACCATTTTTCCCTAAAATGAATAATCGCCACTAAATAAATAAAATATTTTTCGAAAATTGGATTTTGCATTGTGTTTAAATCATGAGTCGCTTTAGGCACTCTCGCCGATGCGCCTAGTTACGCTCATCTGTCATGGTAAATAGTAGTCAATCGAATATTACACTATTCAGTCATATAGGCCTGTCTAGATATGCGTTATACGGCCGACACAAACATTTTATACAGCACAATCTGGTCGATATCGAGCAGAGCGGGTTGATTTGATCGTGGTTACGTTAGGTAGTATACTGTAGCCCATCTTATCATATTTACATTGTTATGTAGACTTTCCTATCATTGCGGTGTTATCCATCAAAATATTGACACATAGTTACGTAGACTTTCATATCATTGCGGTGCGAAATATTGGAATATTTATCGTGTGACACCTACCGATGGGTCCATGACCATTCTAAGGCTCTTCACGAGACTGCTGTCGCTACGTTGTATGGCTATGCACATGTATCGGTTCCTATAGGAACCGAACAGTTTCAAATGAAAGCCATCGGCATCCGGGGACTTTGGCACAAAGTCTTTGCCGTAGGCGGACAGGTCGAAGACGAGACGATGCACACGCTTCTCCGCCGTCGGCACCTGCAATTAAATATTCCCTTATATAGGAACCATGTTTGCGATCGATGCGGCTGCTGTAATAACTGAGCACTTTCGTGATAACAAAGCAACAGTTTTGCGAGAGCTAACTCTAAAATAAAATTCGTCACCTTTACAAAATATGTTCCTTTCTATTACGAACAAAAGCGGTTGAGCCGTATTACGAAAGCGATAGGCAAAGCTTGTTACAAAATCTGGTGCATTTATTGCAGAAGTGGTTAGTTCTTACAATTCCTGGTAATTTCATATCGTTTGAAAAGTGGCGAATTCTTAGAAAAGTGATTTAAAAAGAGTTACAACGATTATCACAAAAGTGGTAGCCACACACGTATTTACCACTTGTGCTCAACAAGAAGGCAACTGCTATACCGTTGGCTCACAGAACTGATCGAATTTTAGCTCATTGCTCTATCTGGCGGCAGCGCATCTCCGATTTATATTAAATTAAAACGAACATTTCGTTTACATGGTGATCCGCATTTACCAGCGGTCTAGTTTAGTACACAGTCTGCTTTATATGCCGTCTATTGTATAATTAAGCTCTTAATGACGTCTTATATCCTCACGCATCCCTGAGGTAATGAATAAGATTAGTATAGTCAAGGTACGTAGCCTACTACATGCTTTAATAATGAGCGTACGAAAGAGACGTTATTGCGTACATAACAACCAGCGAGCTCTTCGTATGTTGAGGAAATGCTATATACGTGCATATTCGACACGGAGATATTTAATCAAGAGCTAATAATCCTACCTGTAATAATGTATTATTAGCTCTTGATTTAATGTATATTTAAATTATTTTTGGAATTCACCGGGAACTAGTGTAACGCGTAGTTACCGCATGTAGCGTCGATTATGTTTTCGGTCAACGCGATTACAGCAGTGCAATTACGTGCACGTAAAATTCACGGTTTTAATGGGCTCATTAGCCGTACGTACAAAATCCGCGAATTTTAAATAAACATATTAACACACCACTCCAGGTATATCATCCAACGACATAACAGGAGAGTATAATATAGAGTGTATAATATAGAGTCTATATTTTACACTCCCCGGTAGGATCGACCCGGCGGCTTGCTCAGCTGCGAGGCTCGCTATAAACGGGTTCGGTGGGACTACCTACAGAAGTACTGCTACCGTGGGATCTCACGTAACGAAGATTTCACCTGTTGCTGGCTTGGTCTGTCGACGAGAGCGACGGCCCCGTAAGCATGGCCCGGCTCCTGGATGAACTGGTCGGGTAGGCCCAGCAACCGCGCCGATTCTCCTTGGATTCCATCGCAGGTGAGTACGAGGGTGCGACACCGCGTCTGTACGAGCTCCTTTACCGACTCCTCGCTAAACTGATTGATAAGAACGTGCAATGGTCGATAAATTAATTATGTGACACTCTCCAAGATCGAAATGCTTCGCAGGTAGCCATATACGAGCTACGTGTGCAGTTCATACCTTCGCGGAAATTACGTACACACACACACACACACACACCCACACACACACGAGAAGAGAAAGAGAGAAAGAAGGAGAGAGAGAGAGAGAGAGACGAGAAAGAGAGAGCCAGAGCGAGAGAGAGAGCCAGAGAGAAAGATCGACAGAGAGAGAGAGAGAGAGAGAGAGAGAGAGAGAGAGAGAGAGAGCAGCTAGACGACTAGTAACTCAGGTTTAGTGTAAGGTCTGGCAGCTTTTAATGCGGCCCAATCACACTATTTCGACGGCGGTTAGGGTTAGGGTTAGGGTTATTATTATGATTGTTTCCGGTATTAAAAACTCCTTCCTGACTGAGACTAGACAGTATCGGATGGATTCGCTTAGAAAAGGTTCTGTTATTACATCGGAAGCAAAATCATCGCTATAATCAATGGTGTTTTAATTGCGATTAGATAGATGACTGTAGGCACTCGTATATATACCAAATGCCCGGGACCAAATGACAACGCCGACGAATAAAACACCAAAAAGGAAAGAGAAGAAAAAAGAGGAGAAGGAACAACAAGAGGAAGAGGAAAAAGAAGAAGAGGAACAAAATTAGTAATATACGGAAGCTGAGGATTAGGAGGCGCAAGCGTAGCTAGGCGATGAGTAGAAAAAGAGAGAAAAGATAGAAGGACGAAGAGAAAAGAAGTCAGAGGAGAATAAAGCAGGGACAGAGGCGAGGAAAGCGGAGGAGGAGGAGGAGGAGAAGCAGGAGGAGGAGAACACGGAAATTTAGCCTGCGTATAGGTATGAGCTAAATAATGCTTATATAAACCAATTTGAGCTTCACTGCCATGGCTACGTTTTAATAAATTCTTAAAATGTCTTAAATCATCTTGTTTTTTTTTTATTCAAGTAGCAGCTCGTAAATACACAAAGATTTTTTGCATCGTATTAATTAAACCTATTATGATGTCACACATGACGGAGGACGCGCCACAGGATATCAATTAAAAATGTTAAAATGTGACTATAATTATTATAGCTTATTAATGCACGAAATAGTGTTGGAATAAGCCAGTAAGGCAACGAGGGCGTGTGTTGTGGTGCTGTATGCATGTACGTGTGATATAAGCACCATCCCGCCTCTATATTTTCGGCGCCAACTTCTCTCATCTTGAAACAGAGCACGTATATCATACACACATATGATATCAAGAGTAGATAATAACACATGTGTTATTATCTACTCTTGATGATATACGTGCTCTGCCTGAAAGCTACTGGCCGTTCGCTATAAACGCATGCGCCATACGATTGTAACGCTGCCCTACAAAACGGCGCCGTTTTTTCGTATAGACCGCAAATTCACCAATGTTGCACTATTTCGTCTCTGGAAAAGGCCTTACTTTGATTTTTTGTCCATTAATAGAGTTCATTCATTTGCATTGTGCACGCAAGGTAGATATGCCTCGTGGACGTCCAGAAAGCACATGAAGTGATAGCTACCGCGGAGGCGGAGAGGCTACACACCGGTAGAACTATACATAGTTGAGGTTGGTCTTGACGTGTAATTGTGCCATCCTGTCAAATGGCGTCGCCATAGTGAGCGGTTCCGCCGTTTTGTGTTTGAAAAGCGATCCAACTACGTGCTGGAAATTCTCGAAAACAATCTGGCAAAAGTTTTAATTGAAGATTCAAATATGGATGTGTGGTTGGTTCATTTAGGATGAATACAGTGTATGTCGCGTATGCGCCGAAACTCTCAGAGTATTTTTAATTCATTTCTGTTCGATGCTTATTCAGGTCTGCTGCCTATATGGACGCCTTCTACTGTTGTACAACACCTATAATCTCGAGTTTAACTAAACTTACTTTATTAAACTAAACTGAGTTTAAGAAGATATTAACAAGTGTACACATTTATTATATATATAATATATTATATATGATATAATCTATATGTAAGTATATATATATATATAAGATTATTAAATATGTATGTTTACCAGGACACATAAACTGATGTGCGTGCCATGATTTATGTAAAGTGGAAATGAAAAACAACCCACGAACGTGCGTCGTGCGTGAAGTGGCGTGCGTGGCGTTTCTGCTGCGTGCGGTGCTTGCGTCGCGTCTGTGTGTGAGTGTGTGTGTGTAGTATCTCGCTTGCTCTGCGCGTGATGGGTATATTGGCTTCAATGCGCGATTGGACATCACTATGCAGATCGCCGGTCGCTGAATACGTGACTGGACGACTACGTCGACATCGTCGCTCTTCCGATCTCAGACATTTTTAATCAATATGTCTACGTCAATCGTAATCTAGGCGCATCGTCGCTACGATCGTTTAAATTGACTACGTCGATGACATTTCTTTTACATAAAAAATAAGTACTAACGCAACTAAATGTATACCCCCCCCCTCTCAATTCCTTACCGTAAGTTAAAAATCCAAAAAATCGATTTGATCTATTGATCACGATACTTAAATGCTTGGCTATGGTATGAAGTCACGATCGAGGTGTTTGTTCACATCAGTATGTTAATATAAAGACAGAATCGTGTCCTTTATTTACTCCTGTTTACAATCACAACGAAAGCCCCCCCCCCTCCACAGCACACACAGGAAGGC
>NW_014577099.1:537146-540593 GCF_000485595.1 Priapulus caudatus | reverse complement strand
CCCTACACATTTTCAGAGCTGATATTATTGTCTTTATAAGAGTGGAACACCGCTGATCAGAGGAATATCACGAACTGGGAGCAGCTTGCATGAAATCATGATAACATGGAGAAGGGGTGTGTAGTGTAGACAGCATTCACGACGAAACGCGCAAACACACACACACACGCGCCTTGCGCGGCGCGGCAACGCGCATCGCACACGTTACACGCACCAGCACCACGCACTACGCCACACGCACACGCACACGCACACGCACGCCACCGTCACGACGCACAACACACGCACTCCACACGTCACACGACACGCACACGCCACGCGCACACGCCACAGCACACGCACACGCCGAGCACCAACACACACAGACCACAGCACACACACACACACACACACACCACACACACACACACACCACACACACAAACACACAAGCACACAACGCGCGACCGTGCCACACACGCCACGCACACACATATAATCTGCAGTTCCGCGGAATTCTGATAATACCACTAAGTGAGACGAATTGTTACCGACATTAAGAGCGCATAACATAGACAACCAGCCGAAATTAAAATCTGCCCCTGAAGCTACATATCATCAGTAGTAAATAAAAACAAAACAAAATTGGGTTTATTGTTATATGTTTAAAAAAATAAAAACCAGTTTTTATTTAATTTGTTTAAAAACAAATGTGTTTTTTAGCTCATCTGACCATAGTTCAGATTGCAGCTTGTAGAATCGCTGATCTGTGCGCGCGTCCGCTCGGGTCGCCGTCGTCGCCGGTCGTCCGTTCAACAGTTGCCGGCACAGCAAATCTTAACTCCCGCTCGACGTACGGTCACGATTCCGGGCCGGTCGTTTGGGCGGATCGTCAAACACGAGTTGGATGTCGAAGCTGGGGCTCAAGGTCAAAGGTCAAGAGTGTAAAAGAAGGGGGCGAAGCATCACTCCTTAACGTAAAGGTATCGTATAGGAGGAAATGCCCAGAATTGCGGCACAAATCTAAACTGGCTCGACCTAGGCCTCGTGGGATAGTCGGGCCTGTATAGCATGCACTGGTAGGGAAAAGCCATCACTGTCGCCCGACAACCTCTCGCGAGTCACAGGTCACAAGGGTCAGTCAGGCACAGGGCCAAGATTTTAGACCATTTCTGAGGACATGGTCTTACGGAGCGCGATTGCAAAAACTTTTTCTGTTTCAGCGGTGACCTAGCCATTTTTATGGCTTTATTGAAAGGACCAATGAAATGTCCCTTCTGCTGAGCATGCCGAAGAGTAAGTGTCGGATAACGCTTTTTGAGCCCTCAAGAGGAAGGCCCTTGTTGAAACTTGGATTTGTTGACTGTCTGTTAGAAAGAATCTTGACTGCCGGGTTTGCTAGTAGAATCCTATACATGCCTGGCACTGTATGAGGCTACCAGATGTCGACGAGTGAAATTTCCAAAGCTAAAATTTGGTTAAAGAAGGTGATTGTTCCTTAATTCGTATAATTTTCTATAGTTCAGTTCTGTACTATCAGTATGCTTACATGTAACGTATGCACTGCCCAGTTGGCTCGCTGCCAGTGCATGTGTTGGTTCGGCAGTTTATTGGCCTGGCCGTTAATTGTTGCAGGTCGCAGCTCTCTATTGCCATTTGGCAGCCTGTTAGCGCTTGGCGTAAGGTAAATGGATTGAGTGCTTACTTATTCTGTCTGCAAATAGTTTGTTGCTTACTACGAATGATGGGATGCTGTCCATCTTTAATCTGAAAAAGACACTTAAAACGCTACGCGCCATCTCGTGGGCAACTTTCATAACATCCCAACGAACATATCTTTTGCAGAAGGTTCCTGATACCATCCCTGCCTGCATTCCACTGTTTCGGCGGTGTATTGTGAAACATCTTGGGACTACCAGGGCTTTACTAGAATCCCTCCACTCCACCGTGCACCACAGAGTCACCGCCCAGAGAACGTTTCAGCATGAGCGCTGTCGCTTATGCGGCACTTGTCATTCACTCCTGACAGTCATGTAAGCCAATTTAAACTATACGGCTTTCTTATCAAAAAACACTATCGACCGTAAGAAGAATTGTGGTGATCGAATCACAACTAAAGCTCCGAGCTACCGCTAAATGCATCCATCACAGTTCAAATTTAAGCTTCTACACCGCGCCCAGCAACTTCGTAAGCTTGAAGGTTGTTGTTATTAGAAACGGCCCCACACGCTCACAATTGTTTTTCCTGCCGTTAGCTTAGGGACCAAGTCACCCACACGCTCTATGCAGCAGTACGGCCTTGCGCTGCAGCAGACTTTTTTAAGAAGGGCCAGTTTGCCGACGTTTTATTATCTTGAAGGTATGCCAATAATTCCAGTCACGCATTTCCTATTTTATTTGTCAATTACGACGCTTTGGTTAACTATTTCGCCCATTAACCGTGATAATAGTACACCATTAGCAATGATTAAATAGACCTCACCGCCTCGCTAACCGGCCAAATGTATTGATTTTTCTTCTACAAAAGAATACAGAAAAATATTCCGTACAGGATGTTTGCTGCATGGATATAGCGCTGCGGGATAGCATCCATTCCGCAGACGTCGCAATTGTAATTCGCCGGGGAATTTAATTCTCTGCTACCTTCGGTGCATTAATTGTTGGTCTTGCGTGTCTGTTTACTTCAACCTTTAGTACCAAGTGCACGTGCTTCTATACAGAAGATTTACTAGACTAGCCATGATTTCTTAGCACGTTATCACTCACCCAACTTGTGAGAAACAGTTCATATATTACTGAGAAAAATCAGCGGACGTCCCCGCCTGTGTACTGATAACATATAATATTACCACGCACGCACGCACGCACGCAGCCAACGCCACGCAGCACATCACAACACACCATGATATATATATATATATATATATAGTATAATAATTAAGTATGTACGTAGTATATATATATATAATTATAAATATGTATGTTTTACAGCGAGCACATAACAACTATGCGTGCTCATGGATTTTATGGTAAAGTTGAATGTCTGCTGCATAGGTTTCCCCACGAACCGTGCGTGCGTGCGTGCGTGCGTGCAGTGGGCGTTCTTGCGGCCGTGCGTCTTGCGTGCGGCGGGCCCCCGCCGGCGCCGCGCCGTCTCCCCGCACCGCCGCACTTTCCCGCGACAGACCCCCGGCCCCCCGCGGGCCTGCCGGCCTGCGCCGCGCGGCCCGCGCAAAGGTCGATCGCCGGGCGGCTGGTCGCGTCTGTGTGTGAGTGTGTGTGTCGTAGTATCTCGGCTCTCGCGGCGTGATGGGTATATTTGCTTCAATGCGCGATGGAACAATCACTATGCAAATCGCCGGTCGCTGAATACGTGACTGCACGACTACGTCGACATCGTCGGCTCTGTCCGATTCTCAGACATTTTTAACATCTTAAGAGAGAGAGAGAGAGAGAGAGAGAGAGAGA
>NW_014577099.1:521798-534636 GCF_000485595.1 Priapulus caudatus | reverse complement strand
CAACATTAGTAATATACGGAAGCTGAGGATTAAGAGGCGCAAGCGTATCTAGGCCATGGAGTAGAAAAAAGAGAAAAGATAGAGACGGAGAGAGAAGTGCAGCAGAGAATAAAGGCAGGGCAGAAGAGAGAAAAAACGGAGAGGAGGAGGAGAAGAGGAAGAGGAGAACACGGCAAAATTAGGCCGCGCTATGCGTTATCGGGCGCTAAATAATGCTTAATATAACCAACTTGAGCTTCACTTAGCCATGGGCTAAGTTTTTAATAAATGCTTAAAATGATTTCCAATCATTATTTGTTTTTTTGTTAAATCAAGTGAGCAAGCTCGTAAATACACAAAGACTTTTTGCATCGTATTAATTAAACCTATTATGGATGTCACACATGACGGAGGACGCGCCACAGGATATCATTAAAACATGTTATAAATTGACATATCATTATCAAGCTTATTAATGCCACAAAATAGTGTGTGAATACGGCCAGTGAAGGCCAACGAGGGCTGTGTGTGGTGCTGTATGCAATGTTACGTGTGATGATATAAGCACCAACCGGCCTCTATATTTTCGGCGGCGCAAACTTCTCCTCATCGCTTAGAACAGAGCAGCGTCTATCATAACACAGCATATGATAATAGCGTGCTCTGCCTAAAAAAGCTACTGGCGTTCGCATAAAACGCAGCCGCAATACGATTGAACCTGGCTCAACAATAACGGCGCCGTTTTTTTCGTATAGACCGCAAAATTCCACCAATGTGCACTGAATTTCGTCTCTGGAAAAGGCGCTTACTTTTGATTTTTTGTCCTTAATAAGAGTTCATTGAATTTTGCATTGTGCACGCAAAAAAAAATGGAGATATGCCTGCGTGGAGCGCAGAGAGAGCATCGTGAAGTGATCGCTAAGCCGCGGAGGCGGTAGAGCGCTACACCGGTAGAACTAGATAGTTGAGGTTGGTCTTGACGTGTAAATCTGCCATCCTGTCCAAACGGCGTCCGCCATAGTGAGCGTTTCCGCCGTTTTGTGTTTTGAAGAGAGAGCGTCCAACTACGTGCTGGAAATTCTCCAAAACAATCTGGCAAAAGTTTGTAATTGAAGATTGAAATATGGATGTGTGGTACGTCTGGTTCGCATTAGGGATGAAAAGTATTCGCGTCTGCACAAACTCTCAGAGTATTTTAATTCATCCATTTCTGTTCGATGCTTATTCAGTCTGCTGCCCTATGGACGCCATTCTACTGTGGTACAACACCTATAAATCTCGAGTTTAACTAAACTTACTTTATTAAAACTAAACGTTGAGTTAAGAAGATATTACAGCAAGTGTACACATGTCAGCTGAGTATTATTGTCTATTATAAATGAGTGGAACACCGACTGATAGAAGGAATTATCACGAAACTGGGAGCATGTGTGAAATCTGATAACACGAGGAAACGGGATGTGTATGTGAACAGCATCACTGGACGAACTGTATTGGGTAAATTCAGTTACAAGCCATCACTGCTATACATGCTTTTCAACCCTACTGATCGGCAGTTGGCTGAATCAGGTGAATAGTAACAAAATTTGTTGCATTATTCACTCCATGACTGTAATCGTGTCAAGTCTCTGGTGGCGCTAATCGTACGTGCAATACTGCCGGGAACAGAAACGACACAAACGCATATGAAATAACAACATCTTCCTCAGGGCGTGAGTTATTACAGAATGGACATTCATTATTCCCCGCCGATTCTCTATTATTGCATCTGCAGGACACGTGCAGGCATTCTGCACGTTACAAGAAAAATTACCACTATTCACTTTCATGATATTATTGCTATGCTTTTCGGGTATAGGAACGAAAACACACGTGAGGTTTGAGGAAATCTAGCCCCACTAACCATGATCACGGGTCATGAAGGAGAGAGCACCAAATAAGGTGGGAGAGTTTATATAAGTGTACGCACGCGACGAACGAACAAACGACGCACGCACGCACGCAGCACACGCAAGACACAACACACCACGCTGCGCAGCGCAACGCCACGCACACGCACACGCACACGCACACGCACACACGCACACGCACACGCACACGCTACACGCACACGCACACGCAACGCGACACGCAGCACGCACAGGCACACGCCACAACACACCACACCACACACCACACACACACACACAAACAAACCGCGCACACACTACGCGCACAGCCGCACCCAAAACCACACAGCACACAACACAAACAACAACAAGCACACACACACAACACACACAACACACACACACACACACACACACACACACATCACACATACACACAAAACACACAAATAACACACACACACACACACACACACACACACACACACACACACAAACAAACACAAGCACGCACACGCGCACACGCACACACGCACGCACACACACATATAATCTGCAGTTCCGCGGAATTCTGATAATACTACACTAAGTGAGACGATTTTTACCGAGCATTAAAAGGCTTGCATTAACAGTAGAAAGACCGCCGAATTAAAATCTGCCCCTGAGACTATCTATTCAGTAGTAAATAAAAAAAAACAAAATTTGGGGTTTATTTGTTATATGGTAATATACCAGTTTTTTTATTAATTGTTTAAAAACAAATGTGTTTTTATTCACTCCTGACATCAGGAAGCCATAAATATAGCTTTCTATCAAACACTATCGACCGTAAGAAAATTGTGTCGATCAAACTAAGCTCAGCTACCGTAATCATCCATCACAGTTCAAATTAAGCTGCTACACGCGCCAGCAACCCGTAAGCTTGAAAGTTGTATAACACGCCCACACGGCAGATTGTTTTCCTGCCCGTTAGCTAGGGGACCAAGTCACAGCTCTATATCAGCAGTACGGCTGCAGCACTTTTTTAGAGGCAAATTTGGGATTTATTATTTAATATGCCAATAATTCCAGTCACGCATTTCCTATTTTATTTGTCAATTACGACGCTTTGGTTTACTATTTCGCCCATTAACCGTAATAATAGTACACGATGTTTAGCAATGATTAAATAGACCGCACCGCCTCGCTAACCGGCCAAATATATTGATTTTTCTTCTACAAAAGAATAGAGAAAAATATTCCGTACAGGATGTTTGCTGCATGGATATAGCGCGATAGCATCCTTCCGAGACTCGCAATTAATTCGCCGGGGAATTTAATTCTCTGCTACCTTCGGTGCATTAATTGTTGGTCCTGCGTGTCTGTTTACTTCAACCTTTAGTACAGTGCATACAGAATTTAACTACACTAGCATAATCTTGCACTTAATCATCATCCAACTGTGAGAACAGTCATATATACTTGAAAAATTTTACGTGAATACTGCATATAACATAATAATATTACACGGCGACGCACGCACGCAACGACAACGAACAGACACACACACACACCGGTACACATTACATGAATATATATATTATTATATATATTAGTATATATATATATAGTATATATATATATATATAATTATAAATATGTATGTTTACCAGGAGCACATAAACTATTGCGTGCTCATGATTTTATGGTAATGTGAACGTGTGCATGGGTTTCCCCACGAACGTGCGTGCGTGCGTGCGTGCGTGCGTTCGTTCGTGCGTGCGTGCGTGCGTGCGTGCGTGTGTCTTTGTGTGAGTGTGTGTGTGTAGTATCTGCTCTCGCGCGTATGGGTATATTGGCTTCAATGCGCGTTGGCACAATCACTATGCCAATCGCCGTCGCTGAATACGTGACTGAACGACTACGTCGACATCGTCGGCTCTGTCCGATCTCAGACATTTTTAACAATATGTCTACGTCAATCTAATCTAGGCGGCATCTCGCTACGATCGTTTAAATTGACTACGTCACGAATTTCTTTTACATAAAAAATAAGTACTAACGGCACTAAATGTATCCTCGAATTCTTACCTGATAAGATCCAAATCCAAATCCAATCCAAAAAATCGATTTGATATATTGATCACGATATTAAATGCTTGGCTATGTATGAGTCACGATCGAGTGTTTGTTCACATCAGTAGTTAATAAAGATAAATTTGTCTTTATTAACTTCTGTTCACATCAAACGGAATAGCACAAAAAATGTACTTTTATTATTTACTGTGACGTAATCACTTTAAAATTTAGCTATTTTTTCAATCGAACGTGGCTGTAGCATGACTGTGCTGAATGCGGTTTGCCTCCCTATAGATGGGCTTGAATTACCCGTGAGGCCGCGCTGTTAGGAGATGCCGTTAAACACACTGCACGCACCACAGCACATCTTGTATGTGTCGAAGAAATCGATGTGAGGTTTTTTGACTTATGGTACTATACGTGCTTTGTACTGCACGCATCGGGCAGGTTGAGTGATGGCCTGAGGAACGGTGTCTCTGAACAGATAGAAAACAAACCGACAGCCCTCGCAGCTCAACAGAGACGTGTATCTCCGAGCTGGGAATATCGACTGTGAGATCGATTAAGTAAATCATCTGCAGACGAAGCGACAGATTTAGCATTTTGCGAAATGTTAACACTGACCTTGGCACTGACCGATTAGGAACGAGAAATTTATATCGTGAGTAACATATCATATCAGAAACGAATACAAACAAATTTCTTTACTCTTGATCGTATGAACATCCGATTTAATGTTACTCTATGGTAATTTTATCACATGCCTACGAAACCATCGCAGCTTGCAGCAGTAAAATCAATTAGTGTCGGGTAGCATGCCGCACGCATCAGATAACATGTTTGAATGGCAATAGCAATTTGTTCAACGTTATTCCGCGCGAGTGCCTTCCTATAGCACATGTCTTGAACACACGGCGGCAGATATATATCCGTGCACACACGCATCTTGTGTCGCGAGCTTCACTAATCGTAATGCCCACCAGGAATGCATATAATAGGCTTCATGTTAGCACACAGCAGGCTGTGCGGGCAGATCCGTCAGTACACTCCTCCAGTCAGCGTTCTCACTGTCAGACTGCATTTATTACATTCTTAGAACTTACGATGCTGGCAAGGAAACTCGATTGGCACTATATATGGAGAGACAAGTGTGCGCTCACCACATATAGGACGGCTGTGTCCTCACAGTATGACAAGAATCGACGAACAAGTGCGAGCGACATGCGTTGAAATTCTCACGGGTAGTACGACGGTTAGAATTTGCTCAGATGTCTCCCGATTCCATTCTCAGCGCAGCCGCTTGTCGCTTGGCTCGCCTTTCCGATAGCTGCCATTTCTCTCAGTGCAATCGAGGCGAACGAGCACCCGCGTGTCCACGGGCACTTGGAACGTTTCAATAGAAAATTAATGGTAAATAAACACGAAATGTATTTACTACCAGAGTCTTAATGTTTCTCTACTCTCTTTCGCCTTTATTATTATTGCCGATAATTTTCTGTAAATGCCGTTCAACTGCTCCTCTGCAACACACAAGTACACCGCACGCACACCGCTGTGCACAGACAACAAGAATAACATTTACAATTATTTTACTATTGAAACGTTCTAAGTGCCTGTTCCTGTGTCCTTCTCTGTATTTACCACAGATGTGTGTCAATATAAGGCAAGATAAAAGGAAACAGAAAGTGGAAGCGCAATAATTTCTTTTTTTCCTTTTTTATACATTGATCTTTCGTAGTCACTTGTCCCAAGCATTTGCACGGCAATCAACGCGCCAACCGTACAAAACCAGATAGGACAGGAGTTCTTAACCTGTGGTCCACGGACCCCTTTGGATGGGCTTCAGGCGGTCCGTGAACCTGGCGCATACAAATAGGTCAGCTGTGTGCGCTTACACGTCAACTACCCTATGCGTATAATCCTTATCCACTAATTTCCCTATTATATGGATTTCTTTACTTCTTCACTTCAGAAACGTACATAATGACTGAGTTGGTATCTTATGAAGGATGGTAGTATCAATGTCTCGTCACTTGTGAGGGGGGTTGATTTCCATGGTAACGAGAACATGTGGTGTGCGATTGCTAGGTTAAACCCGTGTATTTAATTACGTTAGGCCATGCCAAACATAATAGGGCCTACCCACAGGCACTTGGAGCGTTTCAATAGAATATAATGCTAAATAAATACGAAACCTATTTACTACTAAAGTCTGAATGTTTCTCTACTCTCTTTCACCTATTATTGCCGACAATTTCCTGTAAATGCCGTCCAAATGCTCATCTGCAACACACGCTGGCTGCCGCACGCCAGCTGCTGCACACTGACACATAAATACATATAATACATAACTATATATTTATGTGTCAGTGTGCAGCAGCTAGCGTGCGGCAGCCAGCGTGTGTTGCAGATGAGCATTTGGACGGCATTTACAGGAAATTGTCGGCAATAATAGGTGACAGAGAATAGAGAAACATTAAGACTTTGGTAGTAAACAGATTTCGTATTTATTTAGCATTATATTTTATTGAAACGCTCCAAGTGCCTGTGATAATACCTACTTCGAAATCAATCTCGTCGTAAGTATGTAGACATACGTAATCCTAGCCGACGTATACAGCGCAGACATTCTTTATCTGTCTGAAACACGCACCAATGCACGCACGCGCGTATGTAAGTCCGTACACACGGACTTACACACTCACTTACACACACCCACACACACACACACACACACACCACACACACCACACACACACACACACACACACACACACACACACACACACACACAGAGAGAGAGAGAGAGACAGAAAGACGCGCTTGTGCGTACACGTACACGCACGTACACGCGGGCAGAC
Source organism: Priapulus caudatus (assembly GCF_000485595.1). NCBI lineage: Eukaryota > Metazoa > Priapulida > Priapulimorpha > Priapulimorphida > Priapulidae > Priapulus > Priapulus caudatus. The sequence goes on along the minus strand of NW_014577099.1, from coordinate 527,849 downwards.
ACAAACGCGCGCTCACAGATTTATTAGCGTGGAACCAGATCGAATGAAGCAAATCAGCCAATCGTGTGACGATTAATTGCTCGCCAGTCGCTCGGCTGTATTCTCTCATTATCTGACGCAGATTATTTTTCCTTGCTAACTGTAGCTGTGACGATCGGTCTCATGAGTGGCACGCCATCAATAAGCCACTTGCGCATCGCAATTGGCCATGTAACTGCATTTCATAGTCAAAGCATCCGGTAGATTCACCAAGGTCATGGACGCCGGAATTCTTTGTTCATGTACAAGTTACTATTTGACATGCCGGTGGCTTTTATTGATATATGGATATAACAGCTTTACATCTGATCTTATTCGACACACGTAAGTCCCAGTAAAGGTCAAACACGCATATAAACGGGTGTCATGATGTCTGTTTCTCATATCAATCCAATTTGCCCGTTACCAGTTACCGTTTACTAGTTACTAGTTACCGTTACCAGGAATACCTAAAACATTTGCTATCTGCTTATTGAGCATTCCTAATAACACATGAACCCAGAATTTATATATACTGTAAGTATATCGTATATGTATGTATATCGGCGCTGTATTTGTACGACACTCTGTACGCACAGCCACCATACTGTTAGGGTTACTGTTAGTCCTATACTGTTAGCCCTTTAACTATACTATACTAACTATACTATTCTATAACTAATTCTATTCTATTCTATTCTATTCTATTCTATAACTATACTAATAGCCAGGATACTGTTAGGGTTACGGACGGGTAACACTGTAGGGCATTGCAACATAACTGCTCATCAAATTCAATCAAACTCATATCCATTATACAAGAGAGATGTCTCTCTACGCTCTCGATGAAAAAAAAATATATCATCGCTAATTAAGTGACGGCAAAAATTGTGAATTTATACCAACAAATAATTTTTTTGGTTTTTTTCAGAAACAGCAAAGTGTTGGGACTTAAACTTTTAACCATAAGTTGTTTTTAATATGAACTAAAAATGTGTCCCTGGAATTTTATTTAAATGCTTTAATTTAGAAAATAAGTTGAAAAGATGTACGAAAATTTGTAGTGATTTTCAAAACGCAACAATTTCGTAAACAAAGAGGAATTTTTTTTAAATTTTAGGTACCCTTTTTTCCTTTGATATGCTAGCATTGAAACGTAACAAACATTTTTGGAATCGGAGTTGTGAGTTTCGAATAGCGTTTGTAAAATCAGCAACTTCAGCATTTCTAACAATGGAGATATTAGCACTTTTCTAAATTTCCCATGATTGAACGCCTGTGTTAAGAATTGACTAATGCGGGAATTTTAAACTGTTTGGGAGATTACATACATAATCTCTACGTATACATAGCTGCCCGTGGGTACGATCTATCAAATAAAATGGGTATTAAAATTTCGACCGAAAATTACCTCCCAGCCCTAATAGTATCCTTAACTTTCACGGATCAATTATGTTATGTACGCACATAAATTTATGTCGAATAAAATCAACATCTCTGGCATATCATTGTTCGACATAAACGCATACATTACGCGTTCGCATCTCTTTCACTAGCCGCTGCCCGCGTGGCAAACCGTATAACCGCGTGGTGATCTATCTCGCGTTTCACGGTTCGCGGTTTCGTTCACGGCTCGGCAGGTAAAATAATTACGCTTTTAACCTGATGGCAAATAGGGTTTTGTCCTGAAACACCGCCAGCTGGGAACGTGAAAGGATCGAGGTTTTGTCGAGGTTTTGTCGAGGTTTTCTCTGTACTAGCACTGCACGTAATAATCACGTAGGCTACCTGTTTTGCAGATTTCACGAAACGACGTCAAACAACCAACCGCTTTAGGTCGATTTCACGATTTGCATTTTCAATCGCGAAAACTAAGATAACGAATACGTTTTCGGTAATACGTGTTGCAACGGGCGGTTATATTAGTTATTTGATGTTTCTTTTTTTCCGTGTACAGTAACGTAAATGGTGCAAACGGTGAGTGAATGGCCAAGCTCTTTTTACATCGGTGACAAGAATGTTTTAGACGTTAGCTCACTTGGCGCAAATCGTCTCATATACAATCGACGTCTCACCACTCGATCGCGACATTCTTATAGTATTCGTTATTGACCTTGATTTTTTATTACGACCTCCATTGGCCATCCCGTTTGTACCTCGCTAAGCCTACACCGAGGTGCGACTTCGACAAACTCGGAGGTTTGCATACAACGTTGAGCGATTTCGGTAACGAAAGATATTTGCGCAAAAGCGTTTGATATCACGACGTGCCGATCATAACGTGTTGATGAACACCCACCGTGAAACCGCCCCTGCTTCGCGCGTGCGACCTTTTCTGCGAACAAATGCTTATATATCGGTGTTGACACGAACGGCCTTGGCACCCTAATTACTCATCAGACAGTGCACACACAGCTAATTACACGTACGACACATACGTAATACCCGGGGTAGATAATGTCCCCTGGTAATACTAGCACGTCATCTTACAGTAAAGTGCGCTGACGGTGTTTTTCTTGAAAAGATATGTCACGCGGCCTTAGCTGGCTCATACGGCCAGAGGTATTGCGCTACAAACGTACACGCTAGCGGAAATTGATCTAAATTACTATCGATGTGTGACCGGTAAAGACGGACTCGTAAATGATCGTACTTTGTGATAAATGTAGTGTTTCCACCAGGAGATAGGGTGTCAGACAGAAGGATAGAGACGGGGCAGACGGAGAATGTTGTGAGGGAGAGTGGGTAAGAGAGAGATGGGGAAGGGGGAGGAAGGGAATGGTTGGGTGGAAAATGAAAGGGGGTGGATTGAAAGGGGGGAGGGAGGGAGGGAGGGAGAGGGAAGAATGAGAGGACATGCTATTTCCCAAAGCAATCTTCTCTTGCACACTGCTCAGGTGCAAGTCTAGGCTCGGAACAATCCATCCATGTACGGCTGCAGTGTTACTGTAGCACCTTGTCAACACAATGATAACGATGCAGAAGGCATACTTGAAGTCGTAATTCTATTGAAATGAATAAATTTGAATTTGAACCACATATCAGTTTCAATTCGCACAAGAAAGTATATATGTTCGCAACAGTTTTAAGAAAGGCTTTTATAAACCTCTTATTTAACAACTCCCTCTTCAGAAAAAAAACAATGGCCAACGTTATAGAAATAGACTTGATTTCCGGCTAGCGGCAAACAAAATCAAATCTGAGCAACTCACACAAAATCCAAATCACGCTAGTTTAATGCGTCCCCGCACACTAAACGCGGGCACCATTTGCGCACGCAATGGTGCCCATGAGCGACCATGCGCGACCATGCGCGACCATGGTGGCCATGGCGACCAAAGCACGTAAACCAGCCCGCACACGGTGCGAATTTGGCGCGCGCCAACGGCGCTGAGCCAGAAAAATCAAACACGATAGATATTTTGCGCGCGCATTCGGCGCAGCGCCGTCGGCGCGCACCGAATGCGCACCATGTGCGGAGGCCTTTACTGCGTATTTTGCGAGTCACTGACCGGCCATATATTAGCTAAGACAGAGGTAGTTTTAGATAAACCCATAGTCATTGGGCAATGTGTGTTAGACAATAGTAACAAAGAGACTTCGTACTTCTATTGTCGCTTCTGCTACAGCTCTTACTTTTGCTGCTGTTGTGGCAGCAACGATGACAGTAATAGTTAGTACTGAATTCAGATAGTTCTCTATACTTGCACTAAGTAGACACTTTCTCTATTTTCCTACATTCCTACATTCTTACATATTCATACGAGTGCATAAACTTGATACAAAAAACTATCGATGAATCTAAGCTAGCGCACTACATCATCATGCATCTATCATTCTGGTAAATCAATTTATGGGAGCATGCTAGGTCCACGCCAAACGTGCGGGCTGCCAGAATGTCAACAGTAACTCCGGAGTGACTTTGGGGCTCGGCCGGTTACTGGACAAGTAGTAAGTCGCATTTCGTAACAGAATAAAGATCCCTAATGAATCTGTGAGACCATTCCAAATTGGAAATACAACATTTTGTCATTTTGCACACCCTGTACCTTGCTCGCTTACTTATATGTATATTGTTTTTCACCGCACCCTCATATCCCGAACATAAACGTCACATGTCCAACTCCTCTTGAGATATCAAGAATTATAGGCAATCATCTTGAAGGGCAAAAGTTCGGATCGTCATAAAGCAGCGTGGTTAAAACAAAATGGGGAACGTTCGTTTAGATTAAGCCGCAAATCATTTTATAATATATAAAATGACATTTTATGTCCTCGTTACAATTCTGAATGGATGTCCACATAACATGCACTGCCAACAATTCTACCCATACTATACTAATACACGAATAATCGAATCGGTGGTATCACAAAAAGGGAATTTTCGGTGCGGCAAAGTAGAAATATGGGAAGATATGAAAGCACCAATAGACGTTACTATAAATATGAAGGATTGTGCGCGTCATGCCATCGTAGGCGTTGTAGAGTATTTACACAGACACAAACTGCACACGCCGTTAGCACTCGATGCTGTTCCGGGTGGACTGGTTAGATTCGTGAATCGCAAGGTGTGTTTGCAATGTGCCGCAATCAATAAATAATTATTGACTATAGCAAAGAAAAACATGCAATAACCGAGAATTGGCAGGCTTACCTGCTGAGTGCACTATATGGACACTCGCCTGGCCGTGGTAAATATTTCCGCTCAGCCGCTATTCAACGTCGCAGGGTCTATATTTACCCGTATAACATTTAATCTGTGTATACTATGTGCTCGGGCCTGATATAATTTTATCAGGAGTACACGAACATAATTTCTATTCATGTACTCCTGATAATGCACAACTCCAATTGCCCCGCTGCTATTTCCATCCTCTTGTAAATAGGACATGAAAATTGCCGCTGTCCGCTTTTCACTAAAGCCGAACACTCCTGTCGCAGTAATCGCCGTTACAGATGATATAACAATTTTCTAACTTGTCACGTATGTCACATGCCAAGTAACACAGATAATATACTACTAGCTATAACTAGCTACATATTATCAGGAGCGTATAATGACAAATAATTTGTCAACAATATAATAATATAATTTGTTAATTAAATAAAAAACAAATAATTTGTTAATAATATAATGACAAATAATTTGTCATTATACGCTCCTGATATTATAGGGCGACGCAATAGTGGAAAATCTCTTGATTATCTGTGAAGGTATAATATTATATTACAAACAGATGTATTGTCTATTTTGTCGTTGGCCATCATCCAAAAATATTGTTATAACGATAGATTGCATGATTCGCACATAAATTATTAATTATACATTTAATATATATATATATATATATAATTATTATAATTTTAATATTTATTATTAATAAAAATATTATAAATTCATGTCGTAGGCCTATATTTGCATAATATGTGCTTATATTTTATGCATGTGCTTTGGATTGTATTGTCAACGAATATTTTAATCATGTTGTAGCATTCGCATTATATGAAGCCATTATACAGACGTTTGCCATGCTGACAAATTCTCCTACAATTTCTATACGAAAACTGTCATTTTCCTAGTTGTGTGTATGCTGCGCTAATTCACACGAGAACACCTCACTATAAATACGCGCTGTATGGAATACATAGTGACTGTTTGTTGATGCCATCAGCATCAATCCATTTATTTATTTATTCTATTCATTCCATTCATTCTACATATCTCTCTCATCTCATCTCATTCTGTCATCATCTCTATACAGTCATGTACTCCGGGTGTCACGCCATCTCTATTTACCATCTGCATATACCATCTTTGGTGGCAAAATGTCGATCGTAGCGGGACATCCACGCGCTGTTTTTATAATAATCTATTAATGCATTTATGTACTCTCTATCGCACGCCACTTTGTCCAAACTATAAACGCTACTGCGTCTATAAACTCTACAGGCTCGTAGCCTGGGGGGGCAAGGGGGCAGCTGCCCCTTAGTTTTGGAGAAAAATTTAAAAAGTTTATATATATTTTGTTATAA
>NW_014577099.1:511675-521788 GCF_000485595.1 Priapulus caudatus | reverse complement strand
TTGCTTAATAAATATTTATGCTCTGAAACTTCAATATTGTCATTTTTTCACTTTGGCGCCTAACCGAAAATCGCATAATTAGCTGTACAGAAAAAACGTACTTGACTCAGAAGTGTTACCCAAACTTTTTTTGAGAGTCTTACCATAAGGAATGAGAAAATATAAGGTTTTGCTCTAAAAGAGTCATGTACACGAACACCCCCCAGAGCCAGGAGTATAACAGTATCCTTAACTTTCACGGATCAATTATGTTATGTACGCACATAAATTTATGTCGAATAAAATCAACATCTCTGGCATATCATTGTTCGACATAAACGCATACATTACGCGTTCGCATCTCTTTCACTAGCCGCTGCCCGCGTGGCAAACCGTATAACCGCGTGGCGATCTATCTCGCGTTTCACGGTTCGCGGTTTCGTTCACGGCTCGGCAGGTAAAATAATTACGCTTTTAACCTGATGGCAAATAGGGTTTTGTCCTGAAACACTGCCAGCTGGGAACGTGAAAGGATCGAGGTTTTGTCGAGGTTTTGTCGAGGTTTTCTCTGTACTAGCACTGCACGTAATAATCACGTAGGCTACCTGTTTTGCAGATTTCACGAAACGACGTCAAACAACCAACCGCTTTAGGTCGATTTCACGATTTGCATTTTCAATCGCGAAAACTAAGATAACGAATACGTTTTCGGTAATACGGTCTGTGTTGCAACGGGCGGTTATATTAGTTATTTGATGTTTCTTTTTTTCCGTGTACAGTAACGTAAATGGTGCAAACGGTGAGTGAATGGCCAAGCTCTTTTTACATCGGTGACAAGAATGTTTTAGACGTTAGCTCACTTGGCGCAAATCGTCTCATATACAATCGACGTCTCACCACTCGATCGCGACATTCTTATAGTATTCGCTATAGACCTTGATTTTTTATTACGACCTCCATTGGCCATCCCGTTTGTCCCTCGCTAAGCCTACACCGAGGTGCGATTTCGACAAACTCGGAGGTTTGCATACAACGTTGAGCGATTTCGGTAACAAAAGATATTTGCGCAAAAGCGTTTGATATCACGACGTGCCGATCATAACGTGTTGATGAACACCCGCCGTGAAACCGCCCCTGCTTCGCGCGTGCGACCTTTTCTGCGAACAAATGTGTTGACACGAACGGCCTTGGCACCCTAATTACTCATCAGACAGTGCACACACAGCTAATTACACGTACGACACATACGTAATACCAGGGATAGATAATGTCCCCTGGTAATACCAGCACGTCATCTTACAGTAAAGTGCGCTGACGGTGTTTTTCTTGAAAAGATATGTCACGCGGCCTTAGCTGGCTCATACGGCCAGAGGTATTGCGCTACAAACGTACACGCTAGCGGAAATTGATCTAAATTACTATCGATGTGTGACCGGTAAAGACGGACTCGTAAATGATCGTACTTTGTGATAAATGTAGTGTTTCCACCAGGAGATAGGGTGTCAGACAGAAGGATAGAGACAGGGCAGACGGAGAATGTTGTGAGGGAGAGTGGGTGAGAGAGAGATGGGGAAGGGGGAGGAAGGGAATGGTTGGGTGGAAAATGAACGGGGGTGGATTGAAGGGGGGAGGGAGGGAGGGAGGGAGGGAGACGGAAGAATGAGAGGACATAAGAAACATGCTATTTCTCAAAGCAATCTTCTCTTGCACACTGCTCAGGTGCAAGTCTAGGCTCGGAACAATCCATCCATGTACGGCTGCAGTGTTACTGTAGCACCTTGTCAACACAATGATAACGATGCAGAAGGCATACTTGAAGTCGTAATTCTATTGAAATGAATAAATTTGAATTTGAACTACATATCAGTTTCAATTCGCACAAGAAAGTATATATGTTCGCAACAGTTTTAAGAAAGGCTTTTATAAACCTCTTATTTAACAACTCCCTCTTCAGAAAAAAAACAATGGCCAACGTTATAGAAATAGACTTGATTTCCGGCTAGCGGCAAACAAAATCAAATCTGAGCAACTCACACAAAATCCAAATCACGCTAGTTTAATGCGTCCCCGCACACTAAACGCGGGCACCATTTGCGCACGCAATGGTGCCCATGAGCGACCATGCGCGACCATGCGCGACCATGGTGGCCATGGCGACCAAAGCACGTAAACCAGCCCGCACACGGTGCGAATTTGGCGCGCTCCAACGGCGCTGAGCCAGAAAAATCAAACACGATAGATATTTTGCGCGCGCATTCGGCGGAGCGCCGTCGGCGCGCACCGAATGCGCACCATGTGCGGAGGCCTTTACTGCGTATTTTGCGAGTCACTGAACGGCCATATATTAGCTAAGACAGAGGTAGTTTTAGATAAACCCATAGTCATTGGGCAATGTGTGTTAGACAATAGTAACAAAGAGACTTCGTACTTCTATTGTCGCTTCTGCTACAGCTCTTACTTTTGCTGCTGTTGTGGCAGCAACGATGACAGTAATAGTTAGTACTGAATTCAGATAGTTCTCTATACTTGCACTAAGTAGACACTTTCTCTATTTTCCTACATTTCTACATTCCTACATATTCCTACGAGTGCATAAACTTGATACAAAAAACTATCGATGAATCTAAGCTAGCGCACTACATCATTATGCATCTATCATTCTGGTAAATCAATTTATGGGAGCATGCTAGGTCCACGCCAAACGTGCGGGCTGCCAGAATGTCAACAGTAACTCCGGAGTGACTTTGGGGCTCGGCCGGTTACTGGACAAGTAGTAAGTCGCATTTCGTAACAGAATAAAGATCCCTAATGAATCTGTGAGACCATTCCAAATTGGAAATACAACATTTTGTCATTTTGCACACCCTGTACCTTGCTCGCTTACTTCTATGTTCGCACTGAGTATATTGTTTTTCACCGCACCCTCATATCCCGAACATAAACGTCACATGTCCAACTCCTCTTGAGATATCAAGAATTATAGGCAATCATCTTGAAGGGCAAAAGTTCGGATCGTCATAAAGCAGCGTGGTTAAAACAAAATGGGGAACGTTAGATTAAGCCGCAAATCATTTTATAATATATAAAATGACATTTTATGTCCTCGTTACAATTCTGAATGGATGTCCACATAACATACACTGCCAACAATTCTACCCATACTATACTAATACACGAATAATCGACTCGGTGGTATCACAAAAAGGGAATTTTCGGTGCGGCAAAGTAGAAATATGGGAAGATATGAAAGCACCAATAGACGTTACTATAAATATGAAGGATTGTGCGCGTCATGCCATCGTAGGCGTTGTAGAGTATTTACACAGACACAAACTGCATACGCCGTTAGCACTCGATGCTGTTCCGGGTGGACTGGTTAGATTCGTGAATCGCAAGGTGTGTTTGCAATGTGCCGCAATCAATAAATAATTATTGACTATAGCAAAGAAAAACATGCAATAACCGAGAATTGGCAGGCTTACCTGCTGAGTGAACTATATGGACACTCGCCTGGCCGTGGTAAATATTTCCGCTCAGCCGCTATTCAACGTCGCAGGGTCTATATTTACCCGTATAACATTTAATCTGTGTATACTATGTGCTCGGGCCTGACATAATTTTATCAGGAGTACACGAACATAATTTCTATTCATGTACTCCTGATAATGCACAACTCCAATTGCCCCGCTGCTATTTCCATCCTCTTGTAAACAGGACATGAAAATTGCCGCTGTCCGCTTTTTACTAAAGCCGAACACTCCTGTCGCAGTAATCGCCGTTACGGATGATATTACAATTTTATAGAACAGCAACAGCACACGAATTAATAAATTGCGCAACTTTGTCACGTATGTCACATGCCAAGTAACACAGATAATATACTACTAGTTATATTACTAGCGGAAAATCTCTTGATTATCTGTGAAGGTATAATATTATATTACAAACAGATGTATTGTCTATTTTGTCGTTGGCCATCATTCAAAAATATTGTTATAACGATAGATTGCATTATTCGCACATAAACTATTAATTATACATTCAATATATATATATTATATATATTATTAATAACAATATTATAAATTCATGTCGTATATTTGCATAATATGTGCTTATATTTTATGCATGTGCTTTGGAGTGTATTGTCGAAGGATATTTTAATCATGTTGTAGCATTCGCATTACATGAAGCCATTATACAGACGTTTGCCATGCTGACAAATTCTCCTACAATTTCTATACGAAAACTGTCATTTTCCTAGTTGTGTGTATGCTGCGCTAATTCACACGAGAACACCTCACTATAAATACGCGCTGTATGGAATACATAGAGACTGTTTGTTGATGCCATCAGCATCAATCCATTTATTTATTTATTCTATTCATTCCATTCATTCTACACATCTCTCTCATCTCATCTCATTCTGTCATCATCTCTATACAGTCATGTACTCCGGGTGTCACGCCATCTCTATTTACCATCTGCATATACCATCTTTGGTGGCAAAATGTCGATCGTAGCGGGACATCCACGCGCTGTTTTTATAATAATCTATTAATGCATTTATGTACTCTCTATATCGCACGCCACTTTGTTCAAACTATAAACGCTACTGGATCTATAAACTCTACAGGGCCGTAGCCTGCGGGGGGGGGCAAGGGGGGCAGCTGCCCCCTTAGATTTTGGAACAAAATTTAAAAAGTTTATATATATTTTATTATAAAGTTTATAAAAAATTTATATCTATAGCAATAAATGTGTCTTTTGTTTGCCGGAAGTCGGCAAAACCCGCCATTGAACAAGGTAACTAGGATGGGTTGATTGGTGCTAAACTAGTAGTGGGCCGTGTAAAATCATTCTATTTGAATATTGAAACAGGCTAACAATCCTGTGGTTTATTTCGCATATGGCATGAACGATGGCAGTTCGTGCATAGTTTATATTAGCTCGACCAGGCTTTAGTACTGTTTCACGTAGTGAGGATCGCGAGCGAGAATAGGTAACTTACGCTGCCAGGGTCTATGTCTCCCTGGGTACTGCCGGAACGTACCCTGGTACTATCTAATATGCCGGACCGTACCTCGCCTACTCCACTAACGAGTCTAGGGAGTCGCCTACGCCTACTCCCTAACCCTAACCCTAATCCTAATCCTAACCCTAACCCTAACCCTAACCCTAACCATATCAGATAGTTACCAGGGTGCGCTCCGGTATACCGGACCGTACCCAGGGTACGTTCCGGCAGTACCCAGGGAGACATAGACCCTATCAGCGTAACTTACGGCTAGGTTCTACCGGTGTAGCCCCTTCGCTCCCGCTACAGGAATCTGTCCCGCTTCCTGTAGCGGGAGCAAAGGGGCTACATGGGTAAATTAAGCTAGGTTCATACTATTTCCAGGGCCCTAGCCTCTGGGGGGCAAGGGGGCAGCTGCCCTAGATTATGGAGCAAAATTAAAAATAAGCTTAGCTAATAATCGTAAATAACCCTAACGTGATTTTTTGGTCACTTATCCGTGAAAGCCTTATAGACGTCCATAGTGTGGTATAGGGGGTGGGTTTGAGACAATTGTCTCAGACCCACCCCTACCACACTATGGACGTCGATCAAGAGCTGCGCTCGTCGTTCATTATTACACAGTTAAGTCATGAAATTTTGCCCCCCCCCCCTAGGAATTTGCTCAGCCCACGGCCCTGATTCCTAAGAACGTACGTCAACAAATAAGCTCACCTTCGTTTTCAATTTGATTTCCACCTTTTCTTTTAATTTCTCGACTAAACTAAGAAGGTATTCCTGGAAAATGCCGATTCGTGTGAAGAAGCAGCCGTTTCCCCAGCATCCTTCCATATTTCCAAAATCCACGCCGAGCGTTTGCAGATATTTCACGCTCTGTGAATCCAGGGCGATCTGCTGTACCCTGCGTATCATGCCCCAGCGGGATAACTCCTCGTACAGAACGACCTTGGATGTGAACGGTGACCTAGCAGCGACGAGGGCGGCTGTGAGTCCCACGGGACCAGCACCGATCACTACGACTCTCGTCCGCGCCCAGTAAGATCGAAGCCTACGCGATCCCAGCTTTATGACAGTCGACGTGCATACGATGAGGAACGTCGTGAAGAATATCAGAGCAACGTCGCTAGCCGTCACTTTCTCTGCGTCTCTGGTCCTAGCCAGAGCGACCGCCATCGCTACGAAACTCTTCTCGCTTCGCCGACAAAACTGGAGGCAGGGTTCTGTCTCCTCGGAGTCTGTCCCCATGCAAATCATCCACAACTTCCGCGGCCCGCTTCTCTCACTAAAATATCACTGCCCGCTGCAGAGAGCCGATGGATTTCGTTGCTGTAGACCTCAGATAATCACGAGCGCAGAAAGCTACAGTCACCGCTGAGACGGAAAGTCGACGATGAAAACGCTGAATGTGAATATTGGGTTACGGTACCCAGACTGCGACACGTTATGCAGCAGCTTGTCCATACATATACACTGCGCTGTAATTACTCCTGCATCTACAGGGGGTGCAGATCATCTGCTAGTGCCGAGAAGCATGTCACGCACTGTCAAACGCTCATTTCTCTGTCGGCCTCGTGCGTCCTCGATCCAACTAACTATAGGTTCTTACGCAACCTTTTCGAAGCAACAACGACAGCGGCGGCAGCAGATGCAGCGACACAGGCGCTGGCTGGGCACACTATCACGAACGAGCAGGTATCGGCGAATGTCTATAAGCTCTACCAGCTTCGTGTCTGCGTGCGTGTGCGCATCGATTGCTGGGAGTGAATCGAGGGGGAGAGCGTGCGCGCTGCGCTAGCGGGCGGCAAGCAATTCCCTTCAAAACTAAATACAGGAATGTATATCCAATTTGCTTTGAACATATTTCCGGTAATGAAAATGTTCCTATTATAGATTGTATTTCTCTCGTTCAAAGTACGGTACATTAGCGAGAGCGAGGTTCTCATTTTACTATTGGTGTTTTAGATATAGAGATGTGATCCGTTTGAGATCGAGTTAATTTAGATAAAAGCGCGTGCTGCAGGCGCTCGGGTACCCGCGTTATATATTTTGCACGGTATGTTTTCTGTGTGTAGATGTGTTCTACACAATATGTCCATTCTGCTCTTAGCGCTTTCCATCTCCGTTTTTCTAGTCAAACTGACGTGACTTCTATTTGTGTATTTGGATTTGAAAGAAAGAGATTGATTGGGCAATTGCCGTATTATAAGTATAGGATTGGCGTCCCCGATGCTCCAGAAACACACACTCACGCGAGCAGGCAAGCATAGTCTTCCTTGGCGGGATATTTTTATGCTAAAATGTCTACACGCACGGATCTAAGCTTGGCACGCGATCTCGCCCTTAATCGACCGACTTAATGGCAAACGCGAGTAAATACACAAAGCGCCTGAGGCATTACGTAACGCCCGGTAAAACGCCTGTCACGTTCACCATGCATTCATGCATTAACGGCTGCTATTACCGCCAATACCGTTACGGGGTACTCGAAGTTACGTGGTTGCGACGATGTAATCAAAAGCTAATAATATGTTTTATTAGCTCTTGATGTGATCATATTAGAGCAATTTTTATAATCCCGCGTGGTACAGAGCATTTGCTTCCAACTATGATTCAGATAACACGACATCATTTACAACCGGTGTGGGACAAGAAGAGGTAGCACTGCGTAATGTCATTATATTTTCACTGCGATATGTAGTTTACCATAATATACAATCTATTGTGGGCAACCAGAGTAAGCTCTGCATTTAAATACAATGGCGTTATATTGTACTTGTGTATGTATTGACTATTCTAGCTGCATCTATTTCACTGACATGGCTATAGTATATACGCGCACAGACCAGAACATAAATAAATTCAACTGTCTGCAATACCGGATGTTAAATACGATCAAGGGGCAACCAGAAACGCATGATGAAAATTTCTTATGAGCACCTGGGGTTATAGCAACGATCGATATTCCTTCAAACAATTTGTGAAAATCCTCAGTCATCATGGTGGACAGCTCCTCGGACCTCGATCATATTCCTTACAAATGGGTGGACCTCTGAGGCTCGTATAAGCTAAGGTCGACTTATTTTCGTGACAGGGTAATGATCATTATTTCTCAGCAGGCAGCCGTTACATAACACCATAACGCCATAGCACTAGCACCTCACACATTTCTGTCGATAAAGGTCGACAAAGGAGCACATAGGATAAAGGTGCACACGCGATGATAAAGGAGCACATAGAATGCCAATATAGAGCTAACCTAGCTGACCCCTCTCGTTGTATTCATCAGAGCGTCTACGCATACGGTCGAAATGACAAGCTACACATATAATAGTCAGCAGGGACGAGCCCACAATCTGTGTCGAGTCAGACGGTTATTTGGCCAACGTGGCCAGACGTCATCGAACAAGAAGTCGCCTTATTACAATATCCGAATACAACTTCACTGTACTGCATATAACACTGAGCCCAACTGAATTTATCAACTATATCCTTCGAACCTTTGTTTTAGGTCCATGTATGAGGTGCGCGTGTACACGTGACACCCTTGTAAATATATATGTGTATAAATATAACTACGCTTGTGATATAAATAATAAATAATGATGAGATATTATGATAATAAATAAATAATCTTGGTGCTGGGTTCACGGTAAAACAACCCAAACAACACGCTCAAATAGTAGACTATCCCTACCCGACACAACACCCCTCGAGACATGCACCGCCTCATTTTATACTATTATACATATTTTACCACCTACAATATTTTACACATTTTAAAGGCTCAGGTTGAGTGGCTCACTGAGTTGAATGTACGCTATATCTCTGCTAATTATTTTCCGCATAAGACATAAACATTGAAGCTGCGATTATGAGGCACGCGTATGGTTGGTCATCGTACTCGTACTAAAAAATTATTTTTACCGCAGTAAAATTATAGCCCCTTTACCTTGTTACACATAATTTAACAGCGGGTAAATTATTTGTACCGGTGTTAAATTATGGGTAACAAGGCCTCTGATTGGGTAAAATGGGCTATAATTTCACCGCGGCTAGAATATTTCTACGCGTATTTCTGAGTATGATGGCTAACCGTACACGCTCAACTGTTCTATCAAGACGAACTGCAAACGTTGGAAATTGTCATCGTGTTTGGGCCTCTTGTTTGCTATGACGCTATGCGCCATGCAAACTTTACTTTCGTATAAGATATATCACCATGTATTGTTGTACGTCATATAGTTATATGACTGGCATGTGCACATCCGACATACACACGGGCCAATTGACCCGAGATAAAGATGGACCACCGACCACGTAAATCAAATAACGGACGCGTCGCGGGACATTTTGTGATGCACGTTGTTATCGCTGCTTCATTGCACGCAGATTTATTTGACAAGCATAGACTTCGTCAAGAAAGATGTGTTGTGGATAGATTTGACATGCATAGAACGCGCGTGTGCGAACAGACATGCACAGTACGTAATAGAGCGAACTAACCATCGCAGCAATTCAACGCGTTACAAAACCTGCGGGTTCGTGCGACGCTGTCTGTCACGTTGTTGCGCGTAAACATATAGACGCGGTTTCGCGCCGAGGAAGAGTCAGCTAGGACGTCGCTGTCAGACACATCGTAAAATTAATGCTAATGTTAATGCTAAGATAGCACTTAAGACTAATGTTAAGACTAATTTTGTTTCTGACAACGGGCCCCAGGGCGCCGGCTCACAGGACTTTAATCACGGGACTCGCCCACGAAGGCGACTTGCCCTGTGCTGAGCAGTGCGGTAGAACCATAGAAATAATATAGATAGACTAGTATATATTATTTCTATGGTAGAACACGTGCATGCACCAGGGGCGTAGCTACGGGGGGGGGCCTGGGGGCCGGCTCACAGGACTTTAATCACGGGACTCGCCCACGAAGGCGACTTGCCCTGTGCTGAGCAGTGCGGCAGAACCATAGAAATAATATAGATAGACTAGTATATATTAGGCCTGGGGGCCCCCCACAAATTTTCTGTGCCCCCCAGGTGCCCCCCCCCCCACTGAAAAAATCCTAGCTACGCCACTGGCATGCACGCCGACTCCCTACCTCCTCAATCTAATGCGGG
>NW_014577099.1:503343-511665 GCF_000485595.1 Priapulus caudatus | reverse complement strand
TGGCATGTGCACATCCGACATACACACGGGCCAATTGACCCGAGATAAAGATGGACCACCGACCACGTAAATCAAATAACGGACGCGTCGTGGGACATTTTGTGATGCACGTTATTATCGCTGCTTCATTGCACGGAGATTTATTTGACAAGCATAGACTTCGTCAAGAAAGATGTGTTGTGGATAGATTTGACATGCATAGAACGAGCGTGTGCGAACAGACATACACAGTATGTAATAGAGCGAACTAACCATCGCAGCAATAATCAATTCAACGCGTTTACAAAACCTGTTTTACAAAACCTGCGGGTTCGTGCGACGCTGTCTGCCACGTTGTTGCGCGCAAACACGCACGCGGTTTCGCGCCGATGAAGAGTCAGCTAGGACGTCGCTGTCAGACACATCGTAAAATTAATGCTAATGTTAATGCTTAGATAGCACTTAAGACTAATGTTAAGACTAATTTTGTTTCTGACAACGGGCCCCAGGGCGCCGGCTCACAGGACTTTAATCACGGGACTCGCCCACGAAGGCGATTTGCCCTGTGCTGAGAGTGCGGTAGAACCATAGAAATAATATAGATAGACTAGTATATATTATTTCTATGGTAGAACACGTGCATGCACGCCGACTCCCTACCTCCTCAATCTAATGCGGGCTAATCGAAGGAACGCGAGTAGCGCATTCGTCTGAGCTAAGTCGTAGTTAATACACGCGGTTCTGTACTTAGCGTACACGCGTTCTTAAACTGAGTGCGTGCGTACGTGGGAAGGTATGCATGTATGTCTATGTGCATGATTGCGTGTGTATACGTATAAACAAGTATATGGGTTACAAACCCGCACGCACGTTGCCTAGAGTATTATATATCATATATGAACAATTATAATTATTTTTCTTGTTAAATTTTTATCCAAACTATAATACCTGGTACATTTTAATCTCGATGCTTTAATATAAAGATAAGATGCGATTATGTATAGTATAGTGTGTGCTAAGGATATCCGATTTTCTGGTCCTACTGTGTGCTACTTTTTTTACTTATTGCTATATAATGTGAATCCTTATATTTAATACTAAACATGCCTTTTTCATAAAATTGCTGCGTCGATAATCAGACACAGAATTACTAAATGAATGTGAAGGTCATTTTAAATTCCAGGCTTAACTGCGCGCAAACCTACTGAGATTGCACGTAGATTGCTCCCAATTCTACCTTGATGTTGTTTCATGTCTACTCATAAAAGCGTTTTAGTGTCAGCGGTAGTGCTTCCATTACAGCATAGCCAAGAATCGTTCTCCATAGGGACGCACTTAAAAACCTTTAATCGAATATAAAACTTCTCTACGCACACAAATTATACCTGCTGAATACATCGCCATAGAACATTTGATATTTCCAATAAAATGCTACAAAAAAAATTGATTTGTAACCCATAACGTATTTCCATATTTATTCTGAATGATTTTTCTTAGACCGACGCATACGTTTAGTTAAATACGCAATTCCGCGAAATAACCATTCTGTGTTGTGATTCCGGGAAAGAAACCTGTAACCGCAGTAACCTGAACAAATTAAGCTGTAACAAGTTATACCAACCGAACTACGTCTGCAGTTACTTCTTTACATGCTTACAAACTACTGAACTGGTTGCATCTTCGAACAATGAGGTATTCTGTCAGATATAATTTTAAAATAAAAGCATTGCCCAATTTGGCAACATCAGCCAAGTATTAATATGACAAGTATGTATTTTATAAACTAACCACATCAGCATTATTTCTTTGTTAGCGTAATGATTTCTGTTGTTCGTTATCTACCCCAGGCAAAATAAAATTTTATAGGAGAATTTGCACCTTTTAAACAAAGCCGTGTAATTAACATAATGACAGTTGAATGTGCACGTGCTTTGTAAAGATAAACATATATTATAACTATTTAAATGAGAATCTCAATCATCATAATTTAACCTCGACGCCAGAAATGCACATAAATATATTTCTATACAACGTCGAAGTCCACAGTTACTTCAGTACTCATTCATACTAGTCCTCTCATCCTTAAATCATTTGCATATTTAACACAATAACAAAAAAATCTTACAGTTACAGAAGTTAAATAACGAAAGGCTTGACTATTAACTGTAGCATTTAAATTTAGGAAACAGAAAAGAGAACCTGGGTTTAATTATATTGCATCTACAGACATGAGAACAGGTTGAGATGTTTTTGGAGGAATTATTTCATGTTTGTTGATTTATTTTGTGTAGCACACTGTCCTGCTAGGGGAGTCTGGGGGCATGCTCCCCAGGAAATTTTTTTAATTTGAAAGGGCAGATAGGCCCTTTCCATGCATTCTGGGGAAAATTGTAAGTCCATTCCGTTCTTAGTAAAAGACCAATTTCGTGACTAACAATTCTAAGTCTTGTCATTTTCTATGAAAATTTCAATGTTTTATGTGGCATGCCCTTAAAGCATGCCTTAATTTACATTACATAGATACACCGCGATATTTACCTGGAGTTCTGTTACTTCTGTGTGAAATTTGACGTACTTTTCCTGACTTTTTATGAAGTTTAAATTAAAAATGGTGTCCATTTTGACAAAAATAGTACGCATTACCCCCTACGCTTTTTATTCGTTTTTTGCATCAATCTCAAGAATGGCTAAAATGAAAACCAAAACCCAGAAATCCGCAAATCCGCGGGAAATTCTCATGCTTGCACCCATTCAACAGTGACAAAGAATGTAATTTTCATGTATTCATCATTTCATCTCATTTGATTAGTTGGCATTCACGGGTAGTGGGCGCTCTGGAATTAGGGAAGAGAAAAATGTGACTAGAAATGTCCACATTGTTGCCAGTGGAGATGGCTGGGGTGGCTCCGATTGCTGAATCCGCACAGGGTCTGTGTTTTGTTCTGTTTCCGCCACTTCCTGTTGGGCCTCCTCAGCTTGGCCACCCTGCAAAAATTTAAATTATATTGATTTTGAAGCCCAACTCTAAAGTTGTTCGTAATAGTCAGAACTACGAACTTTACCACAGCGTTTTGCTCATATGTTCAGAGAGTGAATGAATCAGCTGAAAGATTGGACCTCCTTTCAAGGTACAAAAGATCACTGGACAGCTGACAGGATCAGTAGAATGTGCATTTGATGTTCTTTTTAATAAAATAAAATAAAGAAAAAACGGTAGGGCCTCTGTTTCTTACTGGGCCTGTTGGACCTAGTATTCGAACACATCTCTGCAGCTCATTGTAGTGTTGCTTTAAAGGCCAGACACACTAGGCGATTTTAATGCGATCTAATCGGGCGACTTTATCGCCCCATAATATCGGCCGATTCTATCGCGCGAGTCGAGTGGACACATCACGCGATTTAGTCACGTGACTGAAATAATCACCCGATAATATCAAAACGTTTTGATCGATGCGATTGAATCGGGCGACTAAATCGGCGGCAACTGACGTACTGGACACATTAGGCGATTTTCACCAGCGATTTCGTCGCCCGATTTCGTCGCCCGATAAAATCGCCTAGTGTGTCCAGCCCTTTACATTGCATCGACTCATTGTTGAGGCACAGCCACAGTAACGAGCACAAGTCGCATTTCACAAGTTCCATATAGTACATACATCTAACAAGTCAGAAATACTGTTCTAGACTACACAATCCAACATTCCGAAATATCGTCTCCTGTACATTCTATCACAATACAGTTATTTCGAAAATGGAATAAAATACCTGCTGCAAATTATCCGGCTGCTGTTCCTGTTGCTGCGGTTGTCTTTGTGGTGCCTGCACTCTGTTGTTGTTGGCATTTACTCTTCTCGCTATCATGAAAAATCCCTTCTGATACCTGATCATAGAGAAAAATCACTTTCGTCAGAGAGTCACATGAAAATATAAACGCTACGCAGTTATATTACGAACTGAACCATTGGCGCTTCGGTGAGGGGATGTTTCTGAGAGTCGCGGATGTGTACTGATATGGCAATAACGTGATAGCGTGCATCCAGGTAGCAGTAGCCACGCTTGTGTGAGTAAATACTTTCATTTCTGCCATGATATCTTGTTCGGTTTCTATTTAAAATGATGGGCGGTTAAAACAGCCATTGCTATAGACAGAGCAGATTATTTTTTATCCCTATTTATTCTAATAGAAACTGCCTGCATGTTAGGGTTAGGCAGAGATTTTTTCAGTCGCCAAACGAGATCACCACGTTAGCACTGTTATAAGAATGTAAAAAAATCAAGTTGACATCACAACCCAACCACTTCAGGGTTAGGCAATACAGGGGAAATGCCAGTGATCTCTAGTTATTTGCTCTGAATCATGTCACATTTTCCGCGGTGTTACATGACTGAAATCCCATGTAATCATCTGGACACCCCAGATCGGTCCAAAAGTGGAGGATAACCGTGGAGAGAGAAAGAACACAGCTTGGTTAGCGATCCTGAAAGCACGAGAGAGAGTCATAGACAGAACTGGAGTGGCAGAAGGTCATTGCAGTCTTATGGGCCACGAGGCGCGAAGAGGATAAGTAAGGTAAGGTAAATGGCTGAAATAATGTGCTACTTGCAAAAGATTCGGATGTCGTAATGAATCAAATATATCACAAAAATATTGGAAATGAACCGAATGTAATATGCCCACGACCCTTTCCATCAACCGTATCTATAAAACCAGAATACTTGCATTTAGATTGTATTGTAGAAAAGGGGATAGTGTTTATATCAGATGGGATAGTAGTGAACAAATGATTCCTGTGCCAACGGGAACATATTACTGGTAATGCGTTACAGTCGGAATAACATATCAACCGCCGTGGAGTTTTGGTTGGACGCTGTGGTAATGGAAACCTGCTCAACACACTGCTGATCCATCGTCGTATAATAACGTGGGAATATAAACCTAATCAGTAAATTAATGTAATGTTATTCACCAACACTCATGGAAAGGTCATCTTTGGTACGGTATTTCGTTTCCCGAACTGCGTCAATAAAGCACTGTGATTCAATATCTAATAGCGCTGGCCGCAAATCAATAGTAGGCCTAAGCGTATTGATGAAAATGTTTGACTGCATAAACCACGACAAGAGCCTCTTCGTCCAATTCAGAGCACTTATACCCAGCAGAGAACAGCACACACGCCTGAAACTGAATAGTCCATATATATTTATATGTCACAATGCCACCGAATATCTGTCCTCGCTCCCAATTCCACCTTCCTATGACTCATGATACAATCATCTCGCGTTGAAGCGATGTGGTAAGCCACGGGTGTGATAAACGACACCTCACATATATTTATGAGGTACATTCAACCTACTGGCTAATGGAAAAAACCCTAGATACGTCGGCTAAAGCCCAAATCCGGTGAGAACTGCAATCTAGGAATTTGCGAATCAAATATCACAGCAGGAAATTGTGATTGTACAGGTGTTGTGGACGAAAATTGCACACAGAACATCCAGCAAATAATGGAAGCTATCAACGCATAGCAATCATTTATCAATCAATGAATTTTTGTAGTAATACGTAGATCGCATGCAGCTCATTTTGTGTGTACCTTTACCTTCCTAAAAACAACGCTACGCGGTGAACATGTTCATTAACTCATAATTGTGTACATACATAATTAATAATAAATAATAACAACGCGTGCCGAGGGCACGCGTTGGCCTTAGCCTATGCCATCTCGGGTTCCACGTATATGTATGTATTCATGGTTCCATGCTTAGCTAAATACGTGCGAGGGTCGCTACTCCTCTTGTCCGGACCGTTTCACATGATCTATCTCTTTTTGCTGAGTGCTAAGCAGAGAAAAAGACATACATAAAGTTCGTGGTATTTGTATGAGGTTACAAAAACAAAGCTATTACGACAACAACAGCAGTACGTTTTCAAATTAACAGGTAGCAGCAGTTCTCATTCCACCGACCAAACACCCGGTCGCCTTTGCTTTTGGTGTCGGGGTTGGCTTGTAACACCGACTAATTACGCGCAAAAACTTCGTCTTGAAAAAAACTAAGTAAGCTACTCAGTTGCAGGATTCTGAACTCCAGTGTGTCTGAGTCTACCTACGCTCGGCTCGTGTCTGCTGAGTGGGCAATTACAACGCTCTCTTTTTATCGCCAGAACTTAGCTTATTATAGTAGGTAGGCCAGAGTGCATTCACCCAATTATTTACACATATAAATCAATATGCTCATATTTAGATGTGTCTAGGCCTAAAGGTATTCAATTTAGGTATAAAATAGATGATGACCGGGGTAATAATACCAGCAGAAATCGTGCAGTCTTTCTAGACACTCGTTGTTTCCACTGATTTATCGGTGGCAGTAATAGTTAGTTATAGTGGTAATGACGAGGTAGCGTTGCCCGCTGTGGTGATTAGCGAATTCTCTCGAGAGGCAGTTGCCCGGTAGCTAGATTGACTTAATGGTACTCTAACAAATAACAACAACGATGAACTCATAAATAAATCAAACGCCAACTGACAGCTTCGTAAAATGAGACCGTTTGCCTACGTGCAGTTTGGGATCTATAAATTCAAAACATCGATCTACAGTGATATATAAATTTATAATACATAACTGTGGAATGTAAGATGACAATAATGCGATTTTGAATCGTAAAAGACATTTTCAAACTGCAGGGGTATTTCATTCTGGCAAGTAACTAGTAGCCTTCTAGCACTGGCTTTAAATCGTGAGGGTTTAATGAGATATAAATTGCTCAAATATAAGCATACAAAACGTGCGAATAGTTTTAGGCATTAGACATTACATAATCATTGACGTTTCACATAGCAATATAATTTAGGCTTACTGTCATCAGTTACCTGACGTTGCTCTCATTGCAAAAAACACATTATGATTAAAGGTTAACATCAACAAAAATAGCTGGGAAGGGGTTTGTGACCTTCTGCCAAATCAATATGTTGTTTGATTAAGTATACAGAACCAAGAGATTGCATGTTTATTTTCAGCTGCTTTCGGATTGAAGGCCATTCTCACACGACAGTAGCCTGCATCATTTATGTGCATGAAAATGATATGCATGCTGGACTGTAATCCAAGATCCTTTCCAATATAAGCGAACTGCCATGACATGCATCGAGTTACGCAATCCGGTGTATATGGTTGTATTGTATAGCCAAAGCCGTTTCCTCGTGTCTAATTACTCCCCTAAGCAGTTTACTAAACACTAGAATTTAAGCTGGGCTAGATTAAAAGTTGTCAGGGATTAAGGAAACCATTGCGCTCATGATTGTCAAGCTTCATACTAAGAATATTATAATCCTACTGCACTTAAAAATATGTCGGGTCTCATATCATACTTGTCTCTTTGGATTATGGAACATGTTTAACGGCGCTTAAATATGAACCATGAATGTGTGAACAGAACGTACGATAATGTCGACTTCATCGATACCCTTCGAAGCACTTACATCCCCCATACACACCTTTTCTTGAAATGTTCCTGCCATTACGGCACGGCAAACGGAAACGTTACTGGAAGTATCATTTACTAACTGCCGTCAGAGGAATTTGGCGTTTTATGACTTTGATCATGCTGAATCGCTTCCCAATCATCTTTATATTCAAATTGAGTTGTAAACAAAAGCTATATGGTGCAAATTCAAGATAATGAGGTGGTTGTGGGTGGACAGTAGCGTTTTAACCTCCAAAATGTCCACATAGAGGCGACTGCTGGCAGTACTGTCAGGCTGGAAGATCCACGCCTCTCTCAAAAGTTTTACAATTCCCCCACAGCAAGCTAATTACCGGTAGCAGTAAGACCATTATAAAACTTTGTATGCTTCCGTAGTACCTTTAAAACAAAATTTCATGTTTTTGCACGTTTCTCATTAACGTTTCCCACAATAACTCTCTCTGTCACAAACACATCCTTACGTAAAGCAAATTCATGCTATGCAACAGTGTTGTAGAGGAGCGATTAGTTGTGTCCCGAGGTGTTGGATGGTAAGCATATTAACCCTACCTAATGAAGTCACCAATCATCACGTGTTCATCAGGAGTGGCAATTTTCTCAATCCTTTTGATCACACCTCTTATTTCTAATAAATAATAATGAATAATTTAATAATAATAATAATAACAATATAATTGGATAATTTTTTAGTCAGGTGACTTTGGGCAACCCCAGAGTAGAAGACGAGAAGCTCTCTCTCTCTCTTTTCTCTCTCTCTCTCTCTTTCTCTCTCTTTCTCTCTCTCTCGTTTGTGCGTTGTGTGTGTGTGTGTGTGTGTGTGTGTGTGTGTGTGTGTGTGTGTGTGTGTGTGTGTGTGTGTG
>NW_014577099.1:496282-503254 GCF_000485595.1 Priapulus caudatus | reverse complement strand
AAAACGATGATGACTTACAGGTAGAAGAAGAAGAAGCACGTTAGAACGACGACGAATCGGCTCAGCGATGAGTAGAAGTAGAGGATGCTGAACAGGATGCTCACTCTGCAGAACGTGTAGATCCAGTCTAGCCAATCATTGGCATGCTCTTCCTCATCATCATCCAATACCGCATTGCCCTGCAAACATTCATTTACGTTGTGATTATGAAGGCAAATATCAACACACACGTATTATTGCACTTAGCTATTTACAGAGAGAGAAGCCAGTGGGTGGAGGGTGGGGAAAGGGGCGGGTGGAGGGGGCTCTAATAGCAAAAGCAGTTCAGTCCTTTGTTAACAGTCAACAAATCCATGTTTAACCCTGCTCTTGAGGGTCAAAAGGTTATCAGACACTTACTCTTCGCACGTATGCAGAAAGTAGATTTCACGTTCCTTTCAACAAGGTGATAAAAATGGTAGGTGAGCGCTGAAACAAAAAAGTTTTGCACTCGGTTCGTTAGACCATGCCCTCAGAAAATGTCTGATATCTGACCTTTCCCCCACTGCCCTTTGACCTGTGACCTCCAATTTCGCGCTGGTGATGGGTTTCCATCACACTATACATCGAATATTAAGAGCGTAGGTCGAGCCATTGAGATTTGTGCCGTATTTCCTCCTATACCTTAAGTTATAGGGGAAATATTCCCCCTCCATTGACACATCTTGACCTTTGACCCTTGACCCCCAAATTCGACATCCCGAGTCCTTTTCGCGATCCCCTCACCCCCGACGTCCCGAATATCACGATCGTACGTCGCGCTGTTAAGATTTGTGCCGTAACTGTTGACGCACGGACGGACGGACAGACGGACGGCCGGACGGACATTCATGCGATTCTACAAGCTGCATCTGACTTCGTCAGCTGAGCTAAAAACCGATGCAAATTTAATCGATTTCATGATTTTCTACATGTCTAACCATAACCCTACCCCTACAAGCTTGGTGGAATAAGATTTGTAAAGGTAAAGGCATAAAAGTACCTGCCAACGTGTCAAAATATCTCTAGAGAGCAATTATCATATATCAGTAGAAATACATCATGCCCGATTTAATAAAGTCATGAAACCAGCTGAATTGATATCCGGCTTCCTAGGTCCGTCATATCACGTCCTCAACAAGCCATTTAAATTACCTATTGGATCAGGATAAGTGATGAGGATTGAATAAAAACACGTTTACTTTTCGTTTGTTTCATTCACTCCTGCACTGAGGCATATTACCAGCTATATTCCTTATGCACTAGGGAACATACCATTTCACCTCTAACCTCAATTCTCACTTTCATTCACTTAAGATGTCCTTTCCACCATAATCACTCATTCCAAATATGAACACTAATGGTAAAGCTTTTTACATTTGTTTCGCTATTGATGATAGTAATAGTGCAGAAAACAGTATGTGTGTAGCAAAATTGGTTTGGGGCAACAATACAAACATCAGGAGTAATTTAAGCTACAAACATTTTACCAGGTAGTTATAACATACAATGCTCTATTACCATTAATAATTGGCTTGCATTCGTAATATGTTTTACTTTTACCTATTCACTTACTTTGATATAAAAACATACTAAGGGTCTTTAGATAGCCCCCTTGGACTTTTGATTGCATATTTTCATTGAGTCAGCACAGCTCCCATTTACCTGTGCATCCATTCTCACATTCTGATTTCCTGCAGCATTATTAAGGCCCTGCTGAGCTTGTGGGCCTGGCACATTATTACCAGGGGCAACATTCGGTTGAACCGTTGCAGCATAGCTCATCATATTCGCCACAGGAAACCCCATTTGTGCACTGAAAATTAAAAAGTCTCTGTCACATATACAATACGCAAGAAAAGCAATCAGCAATTCAAAATTTAAAAAAGCAATTATTTTAGATTGGGCTAGACAATTTCCCATTATTTGGATGCATTATCAACCAAATATTACCATACAATATTTGTTATATTTTCGCATGTTATAAGCTATTTATTTCATCGTAAAACATTAAGGATACACTCAAGCTTTTGCACGGGTATTGCTCTAATGAAGAGTAAACATTTATTGACCAATGAATTGAATTAATCACATGTTTTATATATAGATAAGATGTATCTCTATGCTCAGGCTGAAAAATTTAATGAAATTTCTAGCACCTAATTATGTGACACCACATATTTTTGATTTTTGTGTAAAAATGGAATTTTGGATACTTCTCAATTACCACAAATATATCACATTTGCACCATGTGTGTTTAAATGGCCATGGTACACTACACTACGTGGGCAATCAAAAAGCTCCGAAAGTTCACATGCATCAGTATATGGAAAAATAAGCATATACAGAGGTGGCACTAACTGTTAGCCATCAAATAAGAATGAAAATAGAAAATCAATGAAATTTCCCATGAACATCGAGTATATCCTTAATATATGTATTATAAACAACCTCCAGCAGCACAGCAACTGCAATTATACTCTGCTGGCCACTGCTGGCACAAGACACAGTTATTCAACATTACATGGGAATGTAGCAGGTGTTATTAGACTGCCATGTGCATACAGCCATTTTGGAGAACTGGTACTGGTTACGTGATGATCATGACGTTCAAAAATTGAAGATGTTATAGAAATATAAACAGTATGGTTTTGTCTGTTTGGTAAATACCAAGTATACTTAAGTGCACCAAACCTTGACAACCTCTAAAAGCTTGATGATACAGTGTATAGACATTAGGGCTGTAACGATCCACCGAAATCGAATCGGATCACGATTCGCTTCCCTCGATCCGATCCTCGATATTTTTCCCCGTATTTTCGGTTCCACTTCGATACCACTTTTTCCCTCCAATAGATGGCGGCACTACGCTATATACTGTGGAGTGTTACTCATCAATGTTACTCAGCGGCTGTGCAGTGTATATATATATACTCTCCAGACTCTCTAGTCTATTCACCATTTAGTATTCATTGACAATTTCTAATAATTTATTTTTGCAAAATAATGAAAATATAAAAAATATGATAACAATTCAATATTTTGGGTATAGAATCAAAGGAATCGAATCGCGAGGCTAATATCGAGAACCGGATCGAATCGAGAGGCTTGTGTATCGTTACAGCCCTAATAGACATGTTCATGATAGTACCAAGAGCATATAAAAAAGGAGAGCGTACAATGGTAAAATGCTGAAACCATGTTGCAGTATTAGTCGAATTAATAAACTTTCCCCGTGTTATTTTGACGATTCTTTGCAGTATTATTGATCAGCTGTCCTACCTTGTTCATATAAAACAAACCGCATGTCCCTACGATGCACATACGCTGAGATAATGAGCGGTGAAAATCTGGTATTTTCGCTGAACACCGACTAGACATTAGTCAATACTGCGACCCTCTCTCGAAGTGTGGCCAGTGTGTTGCTTCCGGTCGTCGCTGTGTAGCGCCATAGTGGCGCTGACTCACGTCATACTACCAGAGTTTACTATACATCCAGCATGAGGTGGGCGTGGGGTGGGCACAGGTGGGGGCCATCACTATGGCAATCAATAACAGACGTCATTCATTCCATTTGTCAATCATTGACGGAAACACGCGAGGTTTACCGAAGTTATAACACTTCGAGAGACAGTCACAGTAACTGACTGATCTCGAGTCAGTTTTCGGCGAAAATACCAGATTTTCACCGCTCATTATCTCAGCGTATGGGCATCGTAGGGGCATGCGGTTTGTTTTATATGAACAAGGTAGGACAGCTGATCAATAATATTGCAAAGAATCGTCAAAATAACATGGGAAAAGTTTATTAATTCGACTAATACTGCAACATGGTTTCAGCATTTTACCGTTGTACGCTCTCCTTCTTTATATGCTCTTGATAGTACACATCTGATATTTCCCACTGACTAACTCTTCTGAAACGTATTGACAGGTGACTGGGAAAATGTACACGAAACCATGTGCACCGGTTGATTCAACAATTCAGCTAATACTTACTAATACATGTACTGCTGCATGTACTGAGCATACACCCAGTACTGCTGCTCTGGCGTTAATCCCTGGTATGGGTTGTGTTGGTATTGTGCTGCCATCTGCTGGAGCTGAGTATAGTTTGACCATTGCTGATTCTGAGACGTTGGAGGGCTTGGTGTCGGTGCGGTGTTCAGCCGATGTCGCAGCCCTTCTGGAAGCTGGGGCAACTGCTGACTAGTGCTAGGTGCTGATGTGCTCGTTGCCACGCCTGCCGATGCTGCTGGCTTCACCTATTACATACAGGTGATTCTATTAGAAGTGGATGGTTTTCTACAACATCAACAATTGAGACGCATTGCAATCAACAGACCATGCATCAGATTGACATGTTTCTGACATGACTAGCTAGCTAGACAGGGGAAATAACACGAGGAA
Organism: Priapulus caudatus; assembly: GCF_000485595.1. Taxonomy (NCBI): domain Eukaryota; kingdom Metazoa; phylum Priapulida; class Priapulimorpha; order Priapulimorphida; family Priapulidae; genus Priapulus; species Priapulus caudatus. Next base: position 498,825 of record NW_014577099.1, on the reverse strand, counting down.
GTGTTTTTGCACAGCCACTGCTATACTTATAAAGAGACTAATTATATACTCATTAAATAAGTTCATTCGGTTGGTAGATAATAGATCTATCTTGGTTAATTTTTACTCAACTGTGTTGATTCAAAACGTACTGCTGACGTTTCGCTGTAAGTAATTATATAATTTATAACGCGGATTACTCGCTATCATTGTGGGCACAGGTACATATATATAAATTATTATCATTACAACTATATTATTAACACTGCTATAGATCACACCACAAAATGTACATGGCTCAATATGGCATAACCTATATTGCACTTACATTTGGTTTAGGTGCTACTGGACCATCTCTGAGCTGATCTTTCATTTGAGCACATACAAGGTGCAAGGTATGAGTCCTTGTATCCTCATCATACTACAATATAGGGTGATCTCATAAGCATTACATACATTAAATGATGCATACTCATTTACTACCAAATACCTTATCATTTGATGAAGTTCATTCTGTTGTCAAGGCATTTTATCATGACGAATAAGCTACCAAATTTGTACTTATCTATAACTAACCTGTCGAAGAAAGTCTTTCAATGTCAGGTGGTCCGGCAGTAGTTGTCCTGAGTATATTAACTTTTGTCTCTCTACCGCCTACAGGAACACACACATGAATTTCATTAGCTGTAATGTCTAAGTGTAAAACAGTTGTTAATTTTGATACAGTAATACCCCGCATTACCTAATTAATGTATTCCAGAAAAAATGTTCATAACTCGAAAACCCATAACGTGACAATTGCAAATGCATTTCTACAGAAATTCTTTTAAGATTTCCTAAAAGATTTACTAGGACAACTAGTCATCTACGTCACTAGCATTGTCATGCCACTAGATGTCAGACTACGAACTCTGGTGCTCATCATTTACCTTGCATGCTACAGGAGCACTATTATCATAACCTGAGCTATTTATCAACTATGTCTTTATGACTTGGTACTGATATCACTAACATGAAAATTATTAGTTTATTAGGTTGGTTGGTTCATAAAATTTTTCATATGAAACAACATTATAGTAAGTGAGTACAAATTATATAGTTTAGTTTGAGCAATTATAAACTGTGGCATCTCCGACAGATGCTATGGATTGAACAATCTGTGTCCATGTTTAAACGGACTTGTACTATAGTGTAACTAGCAAGCACATTTTCTGAAGCAATATCTCACTAAATTATAGAATAGCCACATAGGTTCCTCTCAAATATCACTGTACATCCTTCAGCATGTGTATGCTCACATCTGATATCGATATAGCCGGATCTTTCGTCTATCTTACCCTATGTTGCAGAAGTTGAAGATATAAGACACATGTCTGAATCTGGGGACGTTTTAGGATTGACAGTCTTTGTATTATGATTAGTAAAATTTCTAGTGAAGTTTCCTTGTGTAAAAATCTCAGCAGAGCTATATCTATACTACATGGTAGAGGATCACATAGATCGACACCAGCATCCACCCAAGCAGGATCCTGATTACACTCTACCTGGTTAATGATGAAAACTAAAGACACTGATACATAGCAACCAGGCTGTGTAACTCTCTACCATTCTGCCTCTTTCATGCTCAATCCATTCGAACATTCCAAGCTTTAATTGGTGCTAACGTAAGCACCGTCCCACAAGCTGGTATGGAATGTTTAATTATAAGCTCTTTTATCTAGATGCACGACCTTCCTTCGGATATATGTATTTTTCACAACACGTGAGTATTCAGTAGCTTAATAATAATCCAACATATTATTGAAAGAAGAAGAAAACATTATTAAGATAAATCACTCACGGGTTCACCAGGATAGTCTTTTGCTAGATGAGCCTTCAGCTGTTGCACTGTCCATCCCATGTCACACTCTACTATGTGGTCCTGCACTTTCATATTTGGTGCCTTAATGACCAACGAAATCCCATCACTGTCCATCTTCTTTGAAAGTGGTAGACTGTACACTAAAGGTTTAAAAACACAAAACAAATTGTCCAGTTTTTGTAACATCTTGTTACTGAGCATATTACATTACATTTTCAGATAATTTTCTTCCGAAGTGTAGCACACTGTCCTGCTAGGGGGGTCTGGGGGCATGCCACCCCAGAAAATTTTTGAAATTTGGAAGGGCAGATAGGCCATTTCCATGCATTCTGGGGGAAATTGTAAGTCCATTCTGTTCTTAGTAAAAGACCAATTTCGTGACTAACAATTCTAAGTCTTGTCATTTTCTATGAAAATTTCATGTTTTATGTGGCGGTTAACTTAAAGCATGCCTTAATTTACATTACATAGATACACCGTGATATTTATCTGGAGTTCCGTTACCGTACTTCTGTGTGAAATTTTACTTTTTATGAAGTTTAAATTAACAAGTGCCGCGGAGCGACAGCGCTCATCTAACGTCTACTGCGGTGACTCTGTGGTGGAGTGGTGGGATTCTAGTAAACCCTGTTAGTCCCAAATGTGTTCCCATACACGCCGAAACAGTGGAATGCACAGGGATGGTATCAGGAACCTTCTCAAA
>NW_014577099.1:491566-493470 GCF_000485595.1 Priapulus caudatus | reverse complement strand
TGTATGAATCAAGAGGTCATGAGTAAAAGTTACATGAAGCAAGAGGACATGAGTAAAAATACATGAAGCAAGAGGACATGAGTAAAAATACATGAAGCAAGAGGACATGAGTAAAAATACATGAAGCAAGAGGACATGAGTAAAAATACATGAAGCAAGAATGCATGAGTAAAAACTACATGAAGCAGGAGTGCACGAGTAAAACTACATGAGTACATGATTAATGGTATACGTGCCTGGGGGGACATGAGCAAGAAAAGTCTATGAGCTAAGACTGCATAAGGTGAATCCACGTCAAGAATTTGACAACATGGCGGAGTGCAAGAAGTTACGAACGGCAAGGAAGAGGGAACTCACCAAGGAAGGTAACATCATTAAGCGCCTGGTAGTAGAGGAAGATTATGAAGAGACGGAAGCAAGACTTCGGAGATTAAAGGGAGTATTTTCCGAGTTTGCTAACGCACACGAGGGTTGTCATGTGCTCCTCACTGACGACGGAGATATCGACGATAGTGATGGGTATTTCTTTGAGGGTCAAGATGCGTATGTTAATGTGGTGAGAGAAGCAAAATCATTCCTCAAGAGTCGGCAGTTACCCATCAAGCCGGAGCAAGAAGAAGACGACGAGAGCATAGCTGGTAGTAAAAGGTCTGATATCAAGGACAGTCATATGTGTCGCAGTGATTTCTTAACTTAAGCTATATGAATCTGCTAAAAGTTGAGCTCAAGCCTTTTGATGGTGATCGCGTGAAGTATCACACGTTCGTGAAAGTATTTGATGACTGCGTGGATAAAGTGACAGATGACCCGCAGGTAAAGCTTATACGGCTTCTCCAGTACATAACCGGTGCGGCGGAAAAGGTAATCGCGAGATGTGCCAAACTTGACGCAGCGGAGGGCTATGCCCAAGCGAGAGCTTTACTGGACACACGTTTTGGCAATGAACATTTGGTGTCTGAAACAGTCATCAAGGCGGTTAGGCTCGGGGACGCAGTAAAAAACCCCGCTCAGCTTCAACGATTGGCCGATGATTTGGCAGACTGCCACATTACTATAGAGCAGATGGGGATGCTACATGAAGTCGACTCGCAGAGCAGCATGAAGGAGATAGTAGAACGTTTGCAGCCTTACATCAAGTTTAGATGGAGAAGTAAGGCTATGGAAATTAAAAGACAACAAGGCAGGTACCCTAGATTTGTACATCTAGTGGAATTCATTAGTGAAGAGGCAACAATAGCTAATGACCCTGTCTATGGACATGAAGAGTTCAAGCCATAGAGCAAGGGTGGGCAAGAGAATGCTGCTAGGAGTAGAGTGAAGAATCAAGCAGTCACCTTTGCCACGAGCAGCGGCTATAAAAGACCTCCTTGCATTTATTGTGGTGGAGATCATCGGCTCATTTTCTGCAATGCCTTCAAAGGATTAGAAATGGAGAAGCGTCGGAGCATTGTAAAATCGCATAAGCTTTGCGAAGTATGTTTGATAGGTGGTCATTTCAAAAGGGAGTGTAGGTGTCCGTATAGATGCAGCAGGTGCTTTAAGAGGCATTCATGGTTGTTGCAATCTGACAAGGTGAATGGTAATATGAATGGTAATGATTGGAAGGGCAGTGATGTGGTTTCCAATCGTGATGTAAGGGGTGGCTATGTAGTATCAAATGCCAGTATATCCAGATGAGACGGGATACTAGAGAAGCGTTGCCGAAAGGAGATTTGATCCGAAGCGCTCAAGCGCAGATCTTTCGCGCAGTTCCGCGGCAAGGCGCACGCGACCGCGGGAACGTCCTACGACAGTATGCAGCGCTGGCAGCTATGGATCCGTGCGCCGAATGAATTGGCGGGCGCACGTATCTATAGCTGCCAGCGAACAGTCCGGAATTTTAGTTGGGAACACAGAGGGTAGAC
>NW_014577099.1:484867-490432 GCF_000485595.1 Priapulus caudatus | reverse complement strand
ATTACAAACTCCACCGCGGGGGCAGTTTAAGCCTATTTGCCGTTCTTTCTGTGGGAAATTCTCTCGAACATCCCTCGAAGAGAGACTCGTCGCGCCATCTATGGGTAGCGATAGTACGAGAATAAGTTCAGGGCGTGTAATTAAATAAATTAGAAATCGCTTTTCTAGAAAAAAAGCTAACGCGCCAACCAAAAAAAGTAGCAATTACGACCATTGGATTTATTCTCGCCCTACGTGCATAATCGAAAGGTTTGTGCAAGCGCCACAACTCCTCAATTGACCGATTACAGGCCCATTTGACATAACCGTTGAAATTGTTCTAAATACGGAGCAGCGAGTTGGATGAAATGGCGCCAGCAGGTGGCGCTGTTCGCGCTTCGCGCGGATATCCGGCTGCAGATCGTCAAGAGACACTATCATGCCTATTGTGCGAGTTTGCATGAATGAATCGAGTATTACATACTCTTTGCTTGACACAGCATCGAGTCATACGTTTTGCACTAAACGCCTAGTGAACCGTCTCGAGATCCGAGGCGAGATTGAGAAAATCACGTTGGATACGCTAAATAGCTCAGTGAGTCGAGAGTCACAGATGGTGAACATGAGATTGAGTAAAAATGGTGAGACCCTACCATTGTACAATGTGTGTGTGTTGGATGATATTCCGATTACGAACGCATATATCCACATTCAGGCATACCACCACTTGAAGGATCTGGACATCGCATCTATTGATATGGGTAAAAATCAGAGTGTAGACATTCTGATTGGGCAAGATCACACTGAAGCTTTGATTCCCCTGCAGGTAGATAAAGGGAAACGAGGGGAACCCTTTGCCACGTGCACATTGTTTGGTTGGAGCCTCAACGGTAAGACCTAACGTTATCAGAGCCCTGTTAGCACAAGAGTGGCGTCCAACTTCATCACAACAAAGCGCAGCATGGCATCTCTAGAAAATCAAGTAATGAAGCTGTGGACAATTGAGAACGAGGGTATGGCTGACGAAGTTGCTATGTCACAAGAGAATAGCAGAGTCTTGGATCTGTGGAATCATAAAGCGAAGATTATTGAAGGTCACTATAAGTTACCGATTCCATGGAAGGATGCGAATGCAGTCATGCCAAATAACGTTAGCCTTGCAAGCACTAGATTTATATCCCTCTACAGGAACCTGCAAAAGAAGGGTTTAATGGAGAGGTATGACACCGAGTTAAGCAAACTGCTTGCAGCGGGCTATGCCGAGAAGGTTCCTCAACGTGACGTCTCCCACCCGGGTAAGAAGATATGGTACCTTCCACATCACGGTGTCATCACAGATAAAAAACCTGGCAAACTCAGGGTAGTATTCGACTGTGCAGCCAAGTATGACGGGAAGTCGTTAAATGATAAATGTTTACAAGGACCTGATCTAAACAACAAATTACTATATATATCATTCTTAGATTTCGACAGCACGCGTATGCAATCATGGCCGACATAGAAGCTATGTATCATCAAGTCAAGATCCCATCATATGATAGAGATGCCCTACGGTTCTTTTGGCGTGATGGTGCGAGAGACGTGGTCCATTATAGCATGACCTCACACGTATTTGTGGAAGTATGGTGCGCCAGCAGTTCGACATACGCTTTGCGACGCACGGTAAAGGACCATGGAGATGTCGACCCTGCGATAAGTGACACAGTAACTAGATCGTTCTACGTCGACGACTGCCTCAAGTCAGTTGAAACGAAAGCTGAAGCCCAAATAATTATAAGAGAAACACGAGACCTGCTACAGAAGGGCGAATTTAGATTAACGAAGTTCGTGGTGAACAGTCGAGACCTTCTCGCGAGCATACCGGTGAGTGATCGAGCAAATGAAGTAAAGGACTTGTGCCCTAGTGCAGAGAGTAAAGCGTTAGGGATTAAGTGGAACATTGAGACCGATGAGTTTGTTTTTGAAGTGAAGGAAAAACAAGGTGGCGTGGTGACGAGACGCCGCATGTTAAGCCTGATTTCGTCAGTGTTTGACCCTCTGGGCCTGATTAGTCTTATGGTGATAACAGGGAAAATCCTCTTCCAGAAAGCCACGAGACTGAAGCTATCGTGGGATGATGAAGTGCCCATAGATCACGGTAGAAAATGGGAAATATGGCTGGGAACACTACTAGACCTGAGGCTTATAAGCGTAGCAAGATGTATCAAACCAACCGAATCACCTGACGCAGTATGTGAACTACATCACTTCAGTGACGCCAGTGAGAAAGCGTACGGATGTTGTACTTATATGAGATGTATAAGTAAGCAAGGCAGAATACACACCGCCTTAGTAATGAGCAAAGGTAGGGTAGCGCTGATAAAACAACTTACGATCCCACGCTTGGAGCTGCAAGCTGCAGTGTTATCAGCGAAGGTGGACTGTCTATTGAGGCGTGAGTTGGAGCTCTGCATAACCAAGTCATATATTTTTGGACTGACAGTGAACTGGTTTTGAAATACATTAAGAATGAAGCACGGAGGTTCCAAGTATTCGTAGGCAACAGGATCAGTACAATCCGACAGCTGACAGAACCTGATCAATGGTATTATATTGCGAGTGAAGATAATCCGGCTGATGTAATAACAAGAGGAGAAGCAGCTGGGCGACTGGACACCGGAAAGTGGTTTGAAGGCGTTAGCATGTTAAAAACGTATAAAGCTGAGTGGAATATGCAACGGATAGACGGTGAAGTATCATCACATGATCCAGAGGTGAAGCATGAAGCAAAAAACTAAAGAAGCCAGTCATCTGCCTCAAGAGTCTGTGAGAAAAGGAAAAACCTCGCGGCTACCCCGAGTATGAGGGAAAGCCCGGTAGATAGGCTCATGCATCATTACTCTAGCTGGTATCTAGGCTTAAGAGGGCTCTGTGTTGGTGGATCAGGATAGAAAATAAGCTAAAGAGCAAAGGTCAAGCTAAATTCAGAGATCGCATTGCGTTGATGAAATGGGTTCAGCAGAGCGAATTATAGTGAAGCACGTGCAGATGCAACGCTACGAGAAGGAATTAACTCAAATCACGAGAGATGATACGCTAAACAGGTCGAGTTCGCTGAGGAAGCTAACGCCTGTGCTGGGTTCGGACGGGCTGCTTCGTGTAGGTGGGAGGCTCAAACATGCAGGCATAGATATAGAATGTAAGCACCCATGTATAATTCCTCACGATCACCAATTAGCAATGCTTATCGTGAGGGATATACATGATATAGCTCACCTAGATACAGAGTGGGTACTGGAGAATGTGAGAGCTAAGTTTTGGATCACAAAGGCAAGATCAGTCATCAAGAAAGTGTCCAGGACGTGTTTGACCTGCCGAAGGCTTTATGCATCGCCTTGTCAGCAGAAGATGGCTGATTTACCTCCTGAGAGGCTAGAACATAGCAAGCCACCGTTTACTTACGTAGGATTAGATTGTTTTGCACCTTTCTACGTGAAGCTGGGCAGATCAGAGGTAAAGAGATATGGATGTGTGTTCACATGCCTCACCACACGTGCCGTGCACATAGAGAAGTTAAACAGCTTGGAAACTGACGCATTCCTTAACGGATTTAGGTTCATGTCGAGAAGAGGTCAGCCTGAAAAGGTTTGGTCTGACAACGGGACGAACTTTACTGGCGGTCAAGCTGAGCTTTCAAGAAGCATAAGCCAACTAAATAAGGACATGATTTACTCGCACTGTGCGAGAAAGGATATCGTGTGGGTTTTTAATCCTCCACATGCATCGCATATGGGTGGCATTTGGGAACGTATGATTCGTTCCATCAGGAAGGTGCTCAATGCCTTGCTGCGCGGGAATCACAGACTGATGGACAGAGTGCTGGAGACGCTATTCTGTGAAGTAGAAAACATTATCAACAGTCCGCCTATCACCAAGAGCAGCGATGATGTAAGTGATTCAAGAGCGCTTACGCCTAACCATCTTTTATTGCTACGAGATGGCGCTACGTTACCCCCCGGCAGGTTCAGATCCAGCAGCATGTATCCTAGGCGTTGGTGTCAAGTACAGCATCTCGCGGATCAGTTCTGGCATAAGTGGGTGAAAGAATACCTGCGAGAGCTGCAGCGTAGAAGCAAGTGGATTGTGCAAAGCAGGAACATCAAGATAGGTGATTTAGTGCTGGTGGTGAACGAAAACACCCCAAGAGGACTATGGCCATTTGGCCTCGTGATAGAATAGAATAAGGCAGGGCTCGAATTAACCGACGGCACCGACGGCAATTGCCGTCGGTGCCCCTATCAATCGCCGTACTGCCCCTGAAAATCCAACCCGACCGACGGCAGTCACCTGCCTTGCCCTTTTGTGTAATTGCCGTCGGTGCCCTTTAATCTACTGCCCTAGTTTTGTTTTTAGTCGAATCAACATAACACGTGCGCGAGCGTGCTGTAGTTGCAATGATGAGCTAAAAACCGATAGTCGCAGGAGGGAATAATAACAGCATCGGATAATTATTTGCTCCTGATAGCGGGCATGTAAAATTTCTTGTTACTGTACTTCCATTAGCAGAGGTGGGTACAGGAGTCAGTGTTACGGTGTAAGCTTACATGGGGGCATATTGTTTTGTACATTAAAAGCAAGACGATGTTGATGTACTAATTTGTTATGAGTTTCCCTTTATTTTACAAAAGTGCCTTGGTGCCCTTCTCAAACTTTGAGAGTTGCCTTGGTGCCTTTCTATTTTAGAGAAAATTCAAGGCGATTTCTCACATAAATAATTGCCCTAAAATAATTGCCTTGCCCTTCTCGTCGCTTAATTCGAGCCCTGGAATAAGGGCAGAGACGGTCTCGTCAGATCAGCCAAAGTGAGAACCAAGGCGACGCGTATCGTCCGCCCGATCTCAAAGATCGTGCTACTAGAGGGCTCTTCCTAAGTTTACTTTGTTGAACGTAGTTCAAGGTGGGGAGTGTTATTTCTTCTCATCATTTCTGTTAAGCGTGTCATATACTGTAGTATTTCTAGCACTGTTCAGTTCTTGTTTTGCGCGGTATTTAAGCAGTTCAGCTAGGCTGCGGTTCGGCTCGTTTACATTATGTTTTAGTCATGTGACTCGCGGGTTTCCTTGTCGCGGTATAAATGCGTCTGTTGTGCGTGGCGCCGGCCCTTTTTGCTGCTTGAGCCGTATTTATACGTTCGCGTGCGCTCGCGCATTTCTTCCACGATGCACCATACATTGTAAGTGTTGTCTCTTGGTTCTCGCCTAATTTCTTATAATTTGGATCTTTGTTATATAACGTTGGATATAGTGAACATTACATGACATGAACGACGTAATATTTAGTGTGCATTATTTTGTATTTACAGTTTTACCTGCACGTGTGCAGCTACGGACGTGTTGAGTAATAAATTTGGAGACATCAAAAAGATGCCGAGTTGAGTATTGATTATCACGCACGGAACGTAACAGTAAAAAATGTATGCATCAAGAGGACATGAGTAAGAGTTACATGAAGCAAGAGGACATGAGTAAAAGTTACATGAAGCAGGAGGGCATGAGTAAAAATACATGAAGCAAGAGGACATGAGTAAAAATAACATGAAGCAGGAGG